>NW_022157143.1:0-253515 GCF_007821495.1 Lachnellula hyalina | reverse complement strand
GGGGACTTTCTGGGGGTGGGTTAGATAGATGGATGGCATGGTGGGGGAGGGAGGGGTAGGTGGGTTTTTTACTTGGGCGTCTGTGAGGATGGCGTCTATATCGTAGTAGGACATTTCGGGGGTTTGGTTGTTGGGTAGGAGATTGGAATCTCCTACCGTTGCTGCGGATGTGAGGTGTAAAGGAGTGGAAGCTGAATTGATGCTGGATATTGATTTAGAGGGGGCGCGTTGGAAGCGCGAAGGCCGTGGCCGTGATGTTGTTGATCCCTGCCATATCCTCGGTTGCTCTGCGGGATGATGTGATGTTTATTTTCGGTGAATTCGGTTCGGATATACAGTGCCTTATAACCATCCATCCCCTCCATTGATTAACCTCTCCATACCATACAACGACCTTCAACTTTTGAACAATTAAACAATTGATCAAAATAAGCATGTCTGCTACACTTTTCCGCACAAGCACAGCTGCTCGCTCGGCGTTGAGAGCTGGTGCTGCTACGAGAGCTGCTTCTGCGGCAAGCACCAGCTTCGTCCGTGGAAAGGCTACTCTCCCCGACCTACCATGTACGTATTCATCCAACCCTCTACGATGTTGTATGTATACCCTACCTCTAACTAACGAGCTCAAGATGACTATGGAGCGTTGGAGCCAACCATCTCCGGCAAGATCATGGAGCTGCACCACAAGAACCACCACCAAACATACGTCAACAGCTTCAACACAGCGACGGAACAGCTGCAGGCTGCGGAATCGAAGCAGGATATCGCTGCCCAGATCGCGCTGCAGCCTGTGATTAACTTCCATGGTGGGGGCCATATCAACCATACGCTGTTCTGGGAGAACTTGGCGCCGAGCAAGAATGGCGGTGGTGGTGAGCCGGCTGGGCAATTGAAGGTATTGCTTCTATCCACCCCATTATTCCTCTCCCCTGCAACCAGACCACTCTTTCAATATAAACTTTCGTTGCATGACATTGCATTACATGACATTACATTACATGAACTCTGAATGAGCATGGATTCTGACAATAAACAGACAGCCATCGAAACGTCCTACGGCTCCCTCTCCTCCTTCAAGACCAAATTCAACGCCGCGCTCGCTGGCATCCAAGGCAGCGGCTGGGCCTGGCTCGTCAAGGACACCGAGACGGGACAGGTACAAATCCGCACATACGCCAACCAGGACCCGGTGGTAGGAAAGTACAAGCCGTTGTTGGGGATTGATGCTTGGGAGCACGCGTACTATCTTCAGTACCAGAACCGCAAGGCCGAGTACTTTAGTGCGGTGTGGGATGTGGTTAATTGGAAGACGGTGGAGAAGAGACTTTGAGGTGTAGTGGTGGTTGATGGGGGAGGATCAGTGTATATTTATATGACGGGCAGTATTGAGGTTTAGCCGGAGCAAATCACATCAAATGAATGGTACAAATGTGGTTTTATGTGCGAGTCTGTTAAGTGAAATAAATAGCAATGGGTATAAACTAAGCGCCGCCCTTACCCCAAATCAAAACCGTACGTACCTAAGCCATTCCATAGGTCCGTCCATATATATAACAAAGTACAGTGTATCCTTCGCATGCATGCCCAACCATCTATAAGTCATACTCAGTACATTCCTCCAAATAAATCTATCCCATCCCAGCCCATCCCTGTAGTCATGACTCGCTTCTGAATAATACAGTATATGACTTGTCCGCCCGCATCGCATACTCCGTAGTATCCCTGACTCGTTCATTCGTTCCCAGAACTCCTCTCCCGAATCCAATGCCAAACCCCGAACGACCTGCCTGATGCGCATCCTCGCCCGTGACAGCGTGCCACGTCCCTACATGGACAACACAACACCAACACCAACACCAAACACCTGCGAAAAGCGGGAGTGGAAGCGGAAGCCGAACCGAGGAGTCGGACTTTCGTGGTGGATAATACAGAATATGTTCCTCTTTCTCCTTCCATCCACCTAATGCAGCCAATCTAACCCAACCCGATGTAATGCAATGCAATGCAATCATGAAACATAAGGCGTGTCGTCCCCTCTCCTCTTCACTTCACTTCACTTCTTCCTACTCCTCCCCCTGCCCCTCTTCTCCCCCTTATCACGTGTCTCGCACTCCCGATTCTCCTCGTACAGCATATTCAACGGCTTACCATCGAACACCAGATCCTCGTCTTCGATCGCGTAGGGTGTTGTCCACGATCTCTCGATTTCTTTCGTGGCATTACCGCTAGAAGTGGTATTGGAGCTGGTGGATGTGGATGTGGAGGTGGCGTTGGATGTTGAGGTGGAGGTGGCGAGGAGGTAGTATTGTTGATTTTGCGACTGGTGGTGGTGGGATGAAGCGGAGGAGGATGATGATGATGAGTATTGAGCCGACATTTTTGATGGGTTTTTTTCTTTTTCTTTTTTGATGGTGGAAAATAGAGCTGGGGAGATGGTGGGATGGTGGGATGAGATGTATATTAGTAGAAACACTCTAGTAATCCCTTAAGAAACAAAATAGTTTGCTTTGCTGTTCTAGGTTGCTGTCTGTGCAGTGCCTTTGCCTTGCTTCGTTGTTCACACTCGATATAGTAAGTGCCTGTCTCAAACTGACTCGGTTGGCTAGACTCCCGAAATTGAATTGATTTTGAATTGATTTGAATTGATTTGAATTGATTTGAATTGATTTGATTTGATTATGATTTGATAGATGAAGATAAAAAGGCTCACCTCATCTCATCGGAAAAGGAACCGATCAAAAGTATATATATGGCAGAGGATATTCGGGTGGCACGCTCAATAGTTATATGCTTGCTTTCCTTCCTTGGCCTGTTTTACCGCCCGATCGGCCGGCCACCCGCAGGATTCTCGGTATTACTTTCTTACTACCTTGCTTCCTTCCCCTTCCCCTTCCCCCTACGTAGATGTAGAAACCCAAGCCAGAATCTGAGTCAGGGAATCAGTCAGGGTTAGACTCGCATGGTGGCTTTGGTGATGGCTTGATGATCATCATGGATGGCGACTCCCGGAATGTGATCAGCTCCGCCTCCGAGTGCCACCTGCATCTCCACTTCCCACCCACTTCCCTCCCCCGCGTCTCCGTCTCTCTTACAGCTTCCGAATCAGGGAAGCCGTCGGCATGTCACGTCACTGTACGTGTGTGTATGTAGTACTGTACTCTGTAATTATCCCACCGAGAGTATTATTATTACGACGATATCATTACTGTATACAGTAACCATTAGATTTATCGCTATCGTCATGCCATGTTATGCCATGCAATGCGATGGTATGATACCGGTATCATATTATTGCTGACATGCTTCCATGCTTCCACTAACATCACAGTCCAGCCCTGCCTGCCTGCCTGCCTGCCTGCCTGCCTGCTGATCAAGATATATACCACCAGCTGAACAGGCGGGCGCAACGACACCTGATGACCTGTTCGTAATCCAGATCCAGATTATGGCTGGGAGGATGGAATTATTATCCGGATCAGCCGCTGGAATGGAAAGCCGAGAGAGAGACTGTACCAGACTTCCCGGTTTACCAGATCTGGTGTGCACCCTCTTGCAACGCACCCCGCCATATGCACATGTAGAAGTAGAAGTACGAGCATTTATCCTTCAAACGCCGAGTCGTGTGGTCGTGGTCGTGTCGTGGTCAGCCTCTGAGGTCTATCTATCTATATCTTGCCTTCTCCAGGTCTCCTGTCGCACGTCGCGGTAAAGCTGATGGATGGTGGAGCATCACATGCAAGTCAGTAGACAGAGGTGTGGCGGGGTGAGATTCTGCACTGCATTTTCAATGAGATGTAGTGTGGGGTACATATCCCTTCCATCCTTACATATGATTCCATTAGTGCAACCCATTCCTCACATGTTCATGTTGATACAGTCATCATCCATTTTCATTCCTATTGCCACCTTACGCCTCTCCTTTTTCCTTTCCATGCATCGCTACCCAATCCAATCCACTCCAAGCAAAGTTGCTACTGTATTGTAATCCATTCCCTTCCATACTCACAAATACACCCACTTCTTACTTGCACTCACAATCCGCATGCCCACAAGCCTTACTCTTACATCCTCCCTCCGTATGCTTACATGCGCACTCACACTTCTCACCCCCATGGTGTCCTCACTTATGATGTTGATGAGAATGCGGTTGCGCCTTAACAGCCACGAGAAAGTTCTCCCCCGTCTCCGCCACCGCATGTACAAACACCTCGTCCCCATACGGCCAGTCCCCCTTAAACTCCTCCTTCTCGTCGTATTCCGCATACGAGGATTTGGTCACCTCGTTGTCGATCAGGACCGAATGCGCGGCGGCGTAGGCCGCAGCGCGCGAGGGATACGTGCCTTCGACTTCGGTGTTCTGGATGCCGCCGATACGGTCGTTGTTGTAGTTTATGGTTGTTTGGAGGACTTTCTTCTTATTAGCTTACGCGGTTCCGGTCTCATCTATCTGATTGTACGAGGTTAGGGGGACTTGCCATAGTGCAGGAATCCGTCGACCTCTCCTGAAGCATTTCCTTGGAGTTTCGGGACATTTGGCTTCGTGTCCAAGCGGACCTCGAATTCTTGGCCTGCGGGTGCTTTTGCGTACGCTAGGACGCCGTCTCCGTGCTTCCAGTTCTCTGGGTCGGTGTTGTCTTCGTAAACCTCGAAGTCATCTTTGACGTATCCTTCCGAGGCAAGAGCTGAGAGTGCGGCGGCCTTTGCGGCTTTGAGATCGGTGAAAGTTCCTAGGATGTCGGTTATGCGAGTTGCACCGGACTTGTCTGCGTGGTAGTCGGTGATGGTGCGTTTGACGTGGTAGAGGAATTCGGGAGCAGTCTCTGTGTTCTCTTTGGTTGCCATGTTTGATTGAGTTTTGTTTCGATTTGTGTTTTTTGAATTGATTAATCTAAGTTTTGATTGATTGATTGATGTCAAATACCCCAACGAGAGCCGGAAGCCGCGGACATATATGCTTTGCAATTTTCATTATAGTTATTAACTATTTGCTCCACGTGATGGGTGGTGAGACGGTGGTCTGATAGCATGTTGATGCCTTTTTATACGTACGTCATCTAAAGATCTTCTCAAGTGTATATGGCGTGATATACTCAATTCACACAAGTGGGCAGCCTATGTACCGCGGATGTTATGTAAGTTGAGTGGATTCATGAATGCCGGTGGAGCTTGCCTGCATATAAGATGCGAGTCTCATCAGCTGTTGGTAATCAAAACCCTCGGTACAAGAAATCATCAAAATCATTCACAATACACACATGCATTACTAATATCAACACACAACGCCACTAGAATCTGAACAATGTCTCCCTTCACCCAACTCAACTCCCACCTCAGTTTCGGCGGTGACATCGACCAAGCCTGAAATTTCAGCACAGTCCAGTCCTCAACTACCTGGACGAATTCGCCCGCCACTTCTCCCAGCGCCACCGCTGCTTCATTTCATCTTCATCCCGCGCTTCGATCTAGAAAAAGATCCTCGCGCACTCGTACTACCTGTATGGCGATATCTCCGGCGCCAGAGTCGAAGATATACATTAACATCGAATCCCACAATACGTTTGCTTTTCCGGCACCGGTGCTGGAGGACGGTGTGAGGGCGAGTATGGAGGTCGGGGTTTTGGTGCTGGTGTTGGTGGTGGTGGTGGTAGTGCCGAAGAGGGGGGTATCTGTGTTCTATAAAGTACTCGCTTAATGAAGAGGGGTTCGAAGGGAGCTTCTCGGTTAGCCTAATACCTTAGGTAGGTCGCGGGGAAGAACTACGGGGATAATTACCTACCTAGGTAGGTATTTAAGGTATGTATATTAGGTATGCAGAAGGCGGCTATTCTATAATATTTAAATGTCCGATTGTTGACCCTTTGCATTTAAGGATGAAGTACTTGAGTCCTAATTCAAGATTCAGGAAATGGAGTATTTTTGATATCATATTTTCATCTGATTACAAGTGACTAGCACCTCTTTCCAAAAGCGCTTGGCGTCTCTAGTCACCTCCTTAACAATCTCAACCGCAGGCTTGATTTCATTAATCAACCCCACCCCCGACCCAGCATAAGCGCACATGCGCGTCTTCTCACCCGCCCAGCCATCCGCCGACTTAGCCGCCTCCCCATAAAGCTTCTTATTCTCTTCCTCCGGTAGTCCCTTTTCATCATCCCAAACACTATCGTTCAGCACCCCCCGGCCATCAAACTCCTCCGGCCACCAGTTCCCCATTAACCGATCCCAGAGCTTCGTCCGGGATGTATCCCCATCCTTAGCCTTCAGCACAACGTCTCGGTACCCGTTTGTGATGGCCGCTTCGGGCGAGCACAGAAAGCGCGTTCCCATACACACGCCTGCTGCTCCTAGCATCGTCGCCGCCGCTACACCTCGACCATCCGCGATCCCCCCCGCGGCGACCAGAGGAATATCTCCAAAGCCTGCTTTGGATAACGCGTCTGCGCATTCGGGAAGCAGCGTGATGATGGAGGATGCGTGCTCGAGGCCGTGACCACCGGCATCTATGCCTTGGATGACCAGGACGTCGGGCCGGCAAGTCCTCGCGGCTTCGAGCGCGGTGGCTAAGTTGCCGACCTGGATCCAGATTTTGGTTTTCCCGGCGGTAGCGTCGCGGATGCCGCGTGACCAATCCGCGAAATCTTTCATCTCCTTGGGTGCGAAGAGCCATGCTGCGGCTGGCTTTACGGGGGCGGAGGAGAGGGTGGCTAGCGCAGCCGCGAGGTCGATGCCGAAGCAGATGAAACCGACGCCGACGGGGAGGATGTCTGAGGGGGTGTTTGGGATGGGGGATTCGGCGAGGGAGGCGGTGACTTTTTCGAGGAAGGGGGGGAGGGCCGAGAGCACGTTGCCGATGCCGAGGAAACCTAGGCCGTGGGTGCGGGAGACGGTTAGGGCGAGGGCGTCGTTGGCTGTGAGGCGCATGGGAGCGGAGACTATGAAGGGGGAGGTTGTCCACGGGTAGGCGGATTGGAGGGTTTTGGCGTGTGAGGCCATTTTGCTATATGCTTTGAATGGAATACGTGGAAGTGAAGAAGAGAGTGGGAGCTTCATACGCTTGTGAAGTACTGGTTGGTGTGGACAGAAGGAAGAACCTGGGTTCAGAGGATTTGCTTGATATATGAATGATTTCCTTGCCATTGAGAAACAGAAACCCGACTTCGGACTTTTCAATAGTACAGTAAGAGCTACGGGAGTAATCCCTCCCTTCCACATGGTTTTTACGAACCAGGTGTATGAGAACTGTTATTGAGAAGCAGTGCTGTAGCAGCAAGCTGCTTACATATCATTTGTTGACGTCAATGTGATGAATCACGTACTCAGCACTACGTAAAGAGCTCGAATTCGACTGTTATATGCATATAGAAGGTAAGTCCTTCTGACGAAGTAAACTCCAGATTGTTACCTCCGAGGAAATGCATTACCGTCTCCGCTTTTCCTACTCTGTATACCTAGGTAGTATAGAAACTGCGTTCCTTTCCTCCGATATATACTTAAACCCCGAGGAAATCCATCATCGTCTCCACTTTTCCCAGACTATCCCTGCATAGGGTAGTCCGTACCCCAGCCATGCCCAACCGACTTTGGCCTAGGGTTCCCGCAGAGCCTCATTCACACCTTTCGTGACTTCGCGCTTTTGCCTGACGAGATCTTCAAATTATCAACCCTACGCGACCTCATCCACATACATCTCCATCCACATCCTCATTCCCATCCAACATCTATTCTTTGGGTCGCTGCTTCTACTTTTGGATAAAAGAAATCGTAAGTTCTTTTGTTGTAGGAGAAGCTTATGCTAGCAGCACCTAACTTTTGTGCGTAGAATATTGTAATATTTTGGGAACGTTGCGACCATGAACGCTCCAGATAGGTCAGTACCGCCTCGTTCCTTCTCTTTTTGGCACGGCGGCATCGACTGGCATTTGAATCGGGTGGCGGAAATGTTCAATCCTTCTGTTCTGTACATGAGGCTTGCCTTCATCGTGTCATCTTTCTATCGACAAGTCGCAAAGACACCACGGAACGAAACGTGTACCACAGCACAACATGTTGGACAATTCTCCTGACTACCCTAATAGGTTCGAGCTCTTCCTCCTCGGCGAGGGCGAGAAGAAGGTCACCGAACAAACAGACACCCGTATGCTTGCCCCGGCCCAGCCGCGCCCATCAATCTCGAGTAGCAATACTGATCAGAGGAATAGGAACGGCTAATAGCGCCGTCTTCACCTTCAACAAGGAGGACCACACGCTCGCCAACATGCTCCGCGCCCATCTCCTCAAAGACCAACACGTAACCTTCGCTGGCTACAAAGGTACATTACATCCCCCCCCTCTACCTTCACCAGCTTGCGCAGTGCAGGCTAAGTAATCAACTAACTCATCTGCGCGCGCAGTACCCCACCCCCTCTTCGCGACCTTCGAGCTCCGCATCCAAACCGACAGCGTCATCTCACCCAAAGAAGCGCTAGTCAACTGCTGCAAATCCCTCGTCGGCGATCTCGAGACGCTGAGCAGGGAGTTCACCAAGGAATACGAGCTGCGGAAGATGGTTGCTGGCGATGGTACTGGGATTGATCAGTAAACAAAGAGTGGTTGTGAGGACTTTGATTGAAGGCGCAAAAAAAGACAAGGGCTAGTGGCTGGATGGAGTTTGGGTGGCCTTGATTGCTTGTGGCATGGAATGAATATGGGCGTTTGGACGGGCATATGGGCATATATATCAAAGAAAAGAGAGGCCGGAGTGGTAAATCGCTTTTGATCTTGCTATAGTAGTGGAATGCTAGAGATTCGAATCCGTTCTCTTTTTGTTGCGCCCTTGCTTTTTGTCGGCGTTGGGTTCTGTTTGGACGCATGTGCTCAAAACAGATGCTAGACTGCAAGTGCAGAGTTTCTTAAGCAATATGAAAGCTTTATAATGTCCGTCTCGGCTTCTCATCACCAGGAATCCTTCAACCACAGCACAGCACACTACGAGATATAACATAAAGGGCCAGAAGAATTTGATAGATACAACCAACCCCGCCATTCCGTCCGAGAAACTACTTCACATTCACATCAACCGTGCGATGACCTCCCTCTCCTCCCCTGTCCTTCCTCTCACCGGGACTCAAGAGCCCAGAGTAGAATAAAATATCCTTCTTCCCCATGCCCCAAGAGTCCTTCCACCTAACTTAACCTCCCATACACACCGCGCGCGTACCCGGGTCGAGGGATCGAGCAGTTGTTGTTTGTTTGTTTACAGAGGTGAGTGAAGATGGATGGACATTCCTAGATAGGTAGGCTGTATACACCTTTGTGTGTGCATATGTTCGTACAGGCATCACGGGGGAGACTTCAAGAATAGGGGTTTCTTGGTTGTCTTGTTCGTTCTCGCTCTCGTCTTCTTGGTCGGGTTCTGTTTTGATGTCTTTCTTGTAACTTCCGACTTCCATGTATCGGAACTTTTCGTATGGCCGACCCTTTAATTCGTCAACGTCCTCAATGGGAGTATCGCAAAATGAAGTACACTATGATTTAATCAGCGATGGTGCCGGTAACAATGGAAGGATAGGTAACTCACAGTGACGATGTGGGCCAACCCATCACCAATAGACCGGAGGACAATTACAGGGTGGTCACCGAAAGCTCCTCTGTCGAGTCTAGGGTGCAAGAAGAATATCGAGTCCTGTCTCCCCCAGTGAGGCAACATGACCATGAAACCAGCTTTGATGGGAAAGTCGTCCTGTCTGGGCATATTAAACGACTGCTGATATAGAAACCGTGGAAAGGACTATAGTCCCTGTAGATACCTAGTCGATGATCTTCAACGAAACTCCTATTGCGTAGATAATTCTTTTCCGGAAGCGGTATGTCCCAAGATACTTGCCAGCTTCGCAAGAACATGAGAGTCTCAGAATACCCTGGCCACCACATAATCTGGTTTCTTTCTTTCTTCCCAATGTAAGTATTCTGAAGTGCTTCCCAAGCCAAGTTGCATTTGTCTTTCGTCTCGAATAGAGCCAACCAACGCGAGCAAAGAAGGACGAACCGACTATTACCCCACACTCTCAAGAAAGATAGATCGTAACCCTGTGATGTGATCTGGTAGAGCCATGTTGTTCCTTTTGTAAACGCATGTTTGGACTGAAAGAATAGTTCCCACTCAGCTTGAGCGAAAAGGCAGCCCCAAATTTTTCATATATGCGAGCCAGCCATAAGTAATATCAAAGAGACGCCATGAAATCAAAGTGGAATAGTACGTGATATTATCTTGTCTCTAAAGTCCCCAAAACCCGGTCCTCTAACGCAACCATCATGCAATGTTCGGCAATTGCGGGGTTACACAGCTTCTGGAATCCGAGATCCTAAAATACCGGGGTCCTTGCATTTGGACCCATTGACTAATATATACTACGTACTATAGAGAGTGATTGCAAACTAACAGAACTAGTAACCATTTCAACGGATGTGTTTAAGTTGCTTGTATTCGCCCATCTTGGTATTCGGATTATATACCACAGTCCAGGGTTACACAATACATCTAGAAACTCTTCCGTCGAGAACCAATAAATCCCAAGAATGGCAAACCAGAATGTCAAAGTTGTCTTTGGCGCCATGGCAATCGGCAAGCCAGGTAAGGTCTTTTCTGATTTGAAAAAGAGCGACAGCTACTAATTTCGATCGAATGTAGGAGCTGAGCTGGTCAAATTTGACACCCTCGAAGACGTATCCAAGATTCTGGATATATTTCAAGGCCATGGTCATAATGAAGTAGACACTGCTCGCCTCTACGGTGCAGGTTCGTCAGAGGAGTACCTCGCGAATCTCGAGTGGCAGAAACGTGGACTCGTGATGGACACCAAGCTATTCCCTACTCTAGGCAAGCTGCCTCCAGGAGCCGACCTCGAGTTATACACGCACAAGCCCGAAGACCTACGCAAAGGACTCCTCCGCAGCCTCGCAGCCCTCAAGGCAGAGAAGAAGGTCGACATGTGGTATTTGCACGGACCCGACAGAAATACCCCATTCATCGAGACCTTGCGCGAGGTCAACAATCTTCACCAAGAGGGCTACTTTGCACGATTCGGTCTGAGCAACTACCACTGTTGGGAGGTGGCAGAGATCTGTGAGATCTGCGATCGGCATGGTTGGATCAAACCCTCTGTTTACCAAGGCATGTACAACGTATTCCATCGCGGCGTCGAGTACGAACTCTTCCCCTGTCTGCGCAAATACGGCCTATCCTTTTACGCTTACAACCCTCTCGCTGGTGGTATGCTTTCCGACCGGTATCATCGTGACGATACTGCGGTCGGCGCAGGCGCGCGGTTTGACCCGGAGAAATGGTCGGGCAAGATTGCCCGGATGCGGTACTGGAATGATGCTTACTTTGATGCCTTGGATATTCTCCGTCCGGTGGTGAAGAAGTATGCGATGAGCGAGGCCGACGTGGCGCTGAGATGGCTTGCCCATCATTCGCAACTACAGGGGGCACTTGGCGATGCTGTTATCGTGGGTGCGAGTAGTACGAAGCATCTTGAGGAGAACTTGACTGCGCTGGAGGCAGGTTCGTTGCCAGCGGAGGTTGTTGAAGCTCTTGATGCTGGATGACAGAAGACTCGTGCCGTTTCTTTCAAGTATTGGCAGTGAGGGACACTGTACTGTAAAATGGTTGCCAAATGGTCGATCGAGCGTTCGCGGGGCTATGATATTTCAAGGCATTTCGACAGTAACGAATAATGCCCGTGCAATGCAAGTTTGCCTCATCCCTTATCGGCTTGGCCGTACGTAGGAATGTATTTGATCTGCGGATTATTGCGTCCAGGCATAAGTGTGTTGCTAAACAAAACGTGTGTAATGTGAGTCTATATCTGCCTACCAAGCCTTCAAACACAATTCAAGACTTCGGGGTTGAAGTAGAACACCTAATCCAGGAAAGTTTTATGTAAATTAGCCCACCTAGCATGAGACCCAATTCGCCGTAATAACTCGAAATTAAATCCCATGAGTACATGTCCATTCGACTCCCCTTTACAACGCTCCATCCAACACCAAGCCAAAACGCGTTTCATCACACAGCAGTAAATTTCAAACCTTCAAGGAACCTCTCCTGATTATATCCATGAGGTTCATTTTCCAATATTATAGGATCATTCTATTCATAAGTCTGGACCTCGAGCTTCGTACAGCAGCTGTCATTTTCAGGCAGATTTTGGAACGTTTTCGGGACCTCTGCTTTGCACTACGGGTTGCGTGGCTCTAGAGAGGGCGGCGAATTGAGCTCTTTGGCGTTGGCCATAGATGTATATTGAAGGTTGGCCGACGGGTGCCTACGGGGAATTTAGCCTTGTAGTGGGAGGTTAATAGGTAGGGAACTCGACTCACCTTGAGTAACACACTGGCCTGATGAATACCCATCATCTCGGAGATGTACTGTAGTCTTCCCCTGAGATAAAGGCGTTGGGATCTAGAATGTCTATAGTTTAGCGCTTATATTCTTGAGGCTCAAGGGACAAGTGATGGATTCAAGCGCCTTAAGAGCAGATCTAGTGTGAGGGGTAGAGTAAAAAGAGAATAATGACGTACGGCAGAGCAAAATCTGCAGAGCCTGCAACGAAGATAGGCCTGGTAAAATTAGTATTGTACTTCATGAAATGATAAACTTTGAAACATACCACATGATAAATATTCCCCAGAGAGCCTTGGGATTAGCCTGGGCATCCGTATTTCCAGATTCCCCACATGCGAAAAAGGATTTATCAACCATCGCTTCGTTTCTGTCCTTGTTCCAACCAAAAAAGTATGGACAACTAGCTACAATATCTTCAATGAGCGGACAGCAAACTTGCTGAGCCTTGGCGTACTCGGGTGTCAGTGTATAATCTTTCAAGTCACCCAACCAGGCAACGCAGCGGAGGATAGTAAAGTGTAGTAGAATCTGCGATGATCGAGCGATATTTTGGTGGTATGCAATCCACATCTCTGAATATGAATCTATACGTCCTGGATGGGTTTCTGATGACGCATAATTATAACCAATGCCTTTGTCACCAAGCCACGTCTCGAATTTTGGTTGCCAAGATGGTGGGAGGGATTTGAACCACTGTACGTAATCTTTCTCCAAAGCTTCTGCCTTGCGTTGAACTCTCAAGACGTTCTCGTAATTTGCAGCAGTTCTTGCAATCTGTGATGTAGCGGTTGTAGTCTCTGACCGCAAGTCCGCTACCAACAGATTCAGTCGGGCGAATTTCGCTATGATTTCGTCGCTGGCGGAAACCATCATCCACCAATCTACCGATGGAGCAACAGCCTTCGAATTGGCAATATATTGTATAGTCTTGAGAAGTCAGTCTTGACCCGGAGAAAGAAAGAGTTGTGGCTTACAGCAAGTGCTCTTACTATGTGCCATATGTCGCGGCGCCTTCGAGTTTGAAAGTTTTCTGGCCCCCGTGCTTTGAGGAGTGCGACGGCTCCATCTACGTGAGAGTTCCAAGCCTGATGACTTACGCGTGGGGCGGTAACTTGCTATTTGATGTAGTTGGTAGTTAGTTAATGATTGCATGCTGCGAGTAGGGACGATGCATAGCACTTACCTCGAAGAATGACAAGAGCAAGACTGCAGCTAACGTAGAGTCACTAGACGCTGTTCTAGCATCTCTCAGAGTTCCGTTGATTTTGGTCAGCGCTTTTACGTAGAATAGATCGGCTTGTGGAAGTAGGGCTTTAGAATTAGGTCGAGTGCCAAGAGACGCAGTCGCTACAGCTGCGAATGCCTTAGATAAACACGGGTCTGGTTTGCCTTTCAGAAGCGGCAGAATGAAATCAAAATATCCTCTCATGGTGTTTTGTGCTGGAAGTAAAACGAAATTGGCAAGAAAAAAGCAAGTTGCCTGTTGATCTATGGGGGTAGATATCTGAGCACAAATAACTCCGCCATGGTGATGCCCGCTAGAAGCATGACTCGGCCAGGAGGATGTATCCGATGTTGGCGAGATGATAGAAAATGATGATGAATTAGGTATGATATCTGCTCGCCCCACAAATTGAGATCCGTCGACTATGGCTTGGCTGGAATCAAAAGAGCGAGAATTTATCATCCGATTGTTCATCTTCCTGGCACACAAGATAACATCAGCAGGAATCATTTATTTGTTTCTAAAAAGACGGGTAACAAAATCCCGCTTGAGAATTGGGACATTCGTACTGCTTGGTTGATTTTGTCTCATCGCGCAGGTTGAGGTCAAATACATCCCGATATCCAGGGCATACTCTCTTCACCTTCTGGCATCGCATACAGCCCGGTTTTCCTTCATCGCACTGCTCACAGTTAGTATGAACTCCATTGATTGTTAAGAGACATTATTGCTAGTATAGTTGATCATAGTTGACACATTTGTAAGGATATATTACCTTGATGCGTCGAGCTCGACACAAATAACATCCTTTGCTTGGCTTTCCTAAACAACAAAAAACCACAGTCAGCCTTATATTCCCGAAAACCTAAATCCACTCCAAGCTAAAGTTCTCGACTCAAGATGTACGTACCTGTATTAACCATCGTCACCGGTAGATTCCTGGTTTATGCACTGAATGTTGTTGCGATTGGGTACTGTATATGGGAAACAAATATTTGAAAAGGAAGTCTTTGCGAGCATACTAGAAACAAACAGACATAGCGGTCAGCTTTCCAGGGACCGACAGTACCGGCATAGTTAACCAACATTCCACTTTTAAAAGGGTACATACAATGTTATCACAATCCTAGTGAACTTTATATACGGAGATAGATACAAGTACAAGGCCAGAAGAGGTGTAACCAGGGATTATCACAGGGGTGTATTCTGGTGGAGTTTTTGTGGCTCGAGAGACTACTGCTCATTAATACCTCGAAGACATTCCACCGTACTCGTAGTATGAGAAAATCCTGATTGGGTAGTGAATCCGTTTCGAGTCACGGCATTTCATGCAAGTCCGGGGTTCGGGCGGCTTCACAATGGCATCATCATCTTCAACCATCAGGTTAGAAAAAGGAATCCAAATAAGAACACATCAGATGGTAAATGTTGTATGGCGAAAGGTTTGGAGGTTGAGACAGGATGTAGGCAACACTGCATGGCAGTCAGTGCCCCGCGGCGAGAAATGTTAGACTAAAAGGGTTAGGGGTGGAAGACCGGAACTTTGAGACTGCAGTTCCAAATAACCAATCTGCACACTTGGCGCAACAATTCGTACAAGGCGCATTCGCTTGCGTGTAGCAGTCCAGCAGAAGGATAGAAAATTGATTACAATAGTACCTAAGTAGTAATAGGGCTCGTTCGCCCCACTCCAACGTTGTTGAATTGACCTCGATTTGATTAGGAATTATATCTAATGCTGTAAGTAGAAGTAGCTAGAGCAATTCTGTAACTGAAACAATCTTTTACTATAGTCCGTGCCATGTCCATGCCGTACGGATATACGGAGTACCCGTGGTGAAAAGCTAGTTATATGGAGCAGAACCCAGCAGAACTCTTAAGTCTCAGTGTCAGACGACGACCCCTGAATGTCCACCTCCATCTATTCTCGCTCAAGTAAGCTAGTGACCTATTGATCGTTATTCAAGCAAGGGCTAAGTTTTATTAGATCCACATTATATACTTTGCTATACTGTAGATTTACGCTCCGGAACATCGAGAACATACCCGACACAGTCAGAAAATACTGTACCACACCCAGAGATTATAAAACATATAGCTAAATTAAGTATAACGCGAAGCTAATGCAAGTCAGACAGTGTGCGGGGACTATCGGATGATCAGGTCTAGGGTTGAAACGGCAATCAAAACACAGCACGGACAGCTGGCGTGTTCCGTCACAAATGTCAAATGTCCACTACCGTTGATAGCCAGGAGCCTCGATTTCAAGCCAATCAGTTGGGGATGAAGGTCTGCGATGCCCTGTCGGGAAATATTCGGCTTCACCGGAAACTGTGCAAGTTCCCCGAACAGATAACAATCGAATGCCTATCACATATATATCATTGGCTGAAGCGTTTATTTTGCAGGGTGTTTCTACGTTGTTACCTTGATTGCATCCTTCCACAATCACAATATGGCTTTTATGGGGCTTATAATTCTAGCAGCCGGATCTTCCCTTTTTTAATATACTTCGTACTCCGTAGAAATGGTTTCTTAGCGGTTTGATCTTAAGGTCAGACATAAATGATCGTATGCAAGGTATTGCTTTTGCCAATAGTTATCTTGTCTTGTCTCGCTCTTGGAAGATCCTGGTGCTGAGAGGACAAGTGACAGTACCCCGTATCAAGTTGCTATGCATTCAATGCACAGCATTGAGTACTGTAGGGATGTCAGACGGCCCGAAGGAAGGACGCGACTCCAAGCAAGGCTGAAGATAGGGCTACAAAGTATTGTCATACAGTAAATACTGCACTTTTCCACTTAAAACTAGGATGTGACTAGGGTGATAGAGGGTTTTAATTGGTTAGAAAAGCCCCTGGATCGATCATGTATGCCTTCTTTAGTGATCAAACTGCTAAAACCCGCACTTTTTACTAGATTAAGAATGTTTCCGGCTGCTAAAATCCATATAAGCCCTGTAACAGCATTTGTTGTGGAAAGTTGCAGTATTTATGATAACACTCTGTACTATACCAAGGAGATCATCATGTCACGGCCCTATCATGTCATTTGCGTGTGTCGTTGTAAAATTTGACGAACAGACGCCTTTGACTTTAGTGCTAGACATTTGGAAGCTACGGAAGCGTAGCGTCTTTAAATGCGACTAAATGTAATGCTGCGCCGGACACTAAGCTAGCGTCTCTTTGTTAGAATGAGCTAGCATGAAAACACCCAGGTAGATCAACCCAAGGATACCCCCTCTCATATCTCATTTCAATAGCCAGATCAAAGGTGCAAAGCTATTAAAGGGGTTGAAAAGATAGTCCCAAAATGAGATTTTGTTTAGAGCAGATGCCCTGACCATGAAAGGACTATGAGATCCATTGACTTCATAGAATAGACATCGAACTCATTCTTCCTCCGTAGCCTCCTCTTCTTAACACACCCGTTCAATCTTTCCTAAACGCCTCAATTCAAAAGCCTCCACATAATCCGCAATCCCCTTAGCCACCTCCACCTCCATCTCCGCAAACGCAAAATGATGCTCTATACTCTCAAACCCACTCAAGACCACCCACCCTATTTCCCATCAATAAAAACCCCCAATTACTTAGAAATTTCGAACAGAAAAGCAAAAACTTAATCCATCACTCCTCCTAGCTCTCCTTCTCCACAACTTTCTCCATCATCAACCTACCAACTACACAACAAGGCTCGATATACCTCTTCATGAACCCCCCTAACCTCCCCAGTACACCCCTCTTCGCAGCATCCACAAAATGCACCCTGATTCAAAATAATTGTCTCCGCTTCCGACACTCTTTTCTTCCCGGGGACAGGGGCTGAGATATCAGTATCGATGTGATGATACGTGAGGATACATTTTCTCCAGCTCAATGAAGGGTTTTTAGGAGACTTAAGAGCTGCTGGTTGGGAGCCTAGGGAGCCTAGGGCAAGAATAGCGTATGCGGTTGGGGAGTTTTCATTCTGTGAGTTGGGTTAGGGGAAGGGGTTTTAGTGTGTTATTATGGTCTTGGTGTGGTACGGTATAGGGTGGAATCAGATCGGAAGTTGGAATGATGTCTTCGATCAGGAGATGATGTCTCAGCACACATCTCAAACGTCTTTCCGAAGTAGAGATCTTGTTCTCCCAGCGGAGGCGGTTGGTTGTTTAACATGTAGAGGAAAGAAGGATTATCGATTTGCTAGTAGAATGGTAAAAAAGAAAGTGGTGTCCCGATGAGAAGAGGACGAATTGTACAGTGCTGAGTTTGGAGAGGGGGTCTTTAGAGAGGGAAAGTGGGGGTTCGAGGGGAAGTTCTAGATGTGGCGGAGGCTGGGCTGGGTGTGTTCGTGGAAGTGTTCAGATTGACTTATAGTATGTATATTTTTAGGCGGGGGGGTTGGGGGGAGGGTTGAGTTGAGAAATGTATGTGCAACAAGGTAGACGATAGATAGCCTGTTTTGAGAGTGATTAAATGAGGATGTTTAAAGGAAAAAAGCTTCATCCATCAAATATATAAGAGTTACATATCTAGCCATGTCTGAACGAATCCAAGTACGCAGGCGAGGCGAGCATGCATCAACCGGTCAGCCAGTTCTTGAAGCTTCAGCGGAAGCCCAAAACTGTGTTCTTATGTTAGGATTTGGATTAGAAAAAGATGAACAAATTTGACACTAGACCACGCTCAAATATACAGCGAGAATAACAAGTAAATAAGAACCCAATTAATCCACTCTCTTTGCCGGTATTCGAATAATTCTACTGCAATTTTTGATTTTCATGCATTCATCGACTAAAATCACCGCTAGCTTCTGACTCGAAGAGACAGTTTCTGCGTGGATCCACTTGGACGAGCAGGAATACAGGAAGGAGAATGAGAATAAGTAACACTTTGCGGAATCGACCGTTTGCTTGGGTTTGGAAGGCTCGTCAAATTCGCTTTGCTATCTCAATACAGCGCAGCAGTTTCGTGCCATAGTATGCCAGATCAAGACGCCTTTTGCAAATCAAGTCCATCCATGCGTAACCCTTCCCCAGCACTCCAGCATCTCATAAATCCACTCTATGCTTGTCTCTTGCCCTTTGCGTTCTTCTTTGGTGTGTCGGCGATTGTGAGACCTTTGATTTGTAGGTTAGTCAAGCTTGTATTTCGAACAAGGCATTGGATTGGGATGCGAGTCTGCGGTCTTGGTGGGTCCTTACTAGGTGGCAGCGATTGCTTGAGCTTCTCAACCTTCTCGGAATCCTTCAAGACGAGAGTGTAGACGTATTTTTGGCAGCGGACCTGAAGATACAAAGTCAGCATTGGTGTCTCGCTGAGATTCGTGTGAAGGTGTTGTCCAAAAGCCCCCCCTCCAAATTTCCCCTCCCACAAATTGTGCAGATGTAAACAACCCAGAAAAATGGTCGGAATAACCAGTCCACGTACCTTGAACTTGACAGTCGAAGTCTTCTTGTTGCGCTTGATGCGAGCAGCTATTTTCCATCAGCGTTTCTCCCTCAAAATTGTATCATTCTCTCCAGCGCGTCCCACGGCCCAATTTCTCCCCTCCTCCTCTTCCATCCCCCTCAATATCCGTACAATCTCTCGGAATCCATCTTAAATTTCATAGCCAGGGGAAACACATACAGGAAGCATCCTTGCGTCTGCAAACCTCAATGAACTATTAAAAACCCCAGATTAGCTTTTGACTCTGCAACTGCAAGCCGCTCCACTCCCTTCTGTTCTCTCCACAATTGCGCAGAAAAGCTGAAACTACTTACGTTCTTGATATCCTGGATTTCGCGAGGCATCTTGTCGGCTTTCGAGTAGATTTGTCGAAAAGTTGTGGGATTGGGGATTTTTTTGGATGTTGATACGATTTGGAAAGTTCTGTGGGAGGAGTTTAGTAAGCAGATCTCGGTTGCGTGCGATAAGATTTATGATAAGGAAAATGTCAGGTGCCAGATGTGGCGCAGGCTGGTGCGGCTGGTGACGCGGTCTTCGAGGCTGCCGTCAGTTCTCAGTGAGGCGAGGAACTGTCCTTTCAATAATGGTTCGATAAAAGGCAATTGAAAGTCCTCTTCCTTTATCATTTAAACAAAGCACTTCAGTATCTATTTTCTGTTTGTAAGTGCGCAAGTCAACAAGATTAATATCATCCCTCAATTGGACTTTAAGCCATCCCTCTTTTGAGCAAAATGCCAACCCCATTAGACAAAGCTCTCAATTCAAAGGTGTGCATATCCTTGGCGCTTTCACGCATTTACTACATATACTAACATAGTCACAGAATGCATTCCTAGGTGAGCCTTCCCTTCCCTTCCCTTCCAATCCACATCTCACCGCTTGCTTGCGCTACGTGCAGAAGGAAGGTCCCCAAGTTTTCGCTAGTGGCTGCTAATGTACTATACGAGAAAAAAGCCTTTACTGGCGTTGTGACAGCTGCTGCCGTATGGTCAATATGGGGAACTGAAATGTTTCCGAAAGAGAGTGATCCAACTGGCGGTATGTTTTCGACAACCCCCAGCCTACCCCACCCTAGCCCTAGCCCAATCCAATCCAATGGAATCATTTCCTTGGGTGCCAAGCTGATGGGATGTATGACTAGATCCAAAAACATGGACCCGGGAAGAGCTGCGCCGGTTTCTAGCTGTTGTAAGCACACCTGAATAGGAACTATTCTTTCTTTAAACTTTCTAGCACAGCATTTGGAAAAATTCCTCATTCAAGTTATCCCAGAAACGATGCTTGATTCTTGTATGAACAGGATAGGGCATGTATTGAACAAAGTCTACTTCCCTAATGCCAATCAATTAGTGGCGGATTTTGAGAATAAGAGACATTGCGGGGTTGGTTGCTGCGGTGCTGACTTTTGAGCAGAGAAACTTATATCCGAATTCGCAAGATACCAATGAGCAGCTGTTGGAGCGTGTTCAGGCAAACATGCGAACTCCTAGACAGTGAGCTAGAGAATTGGGGAGGTGCAGCTTGGTGGAGGGGTGTTGGGCTCTTGACTTGTTATTTGGGTACGTGCCGTGTAAGGCGTTTGGGGAGTTCGTGTTGGATGGGTGGAAAGATAAATGAACCTTGACCTTAACACTACCTGCGAACTTTTGAAGAGAAGTAAGGGAGGAGGGAAGTATAAAGGATCAGTTTGAAAAATCAAGCTTGTCAGATAAACAGACACAGCAGCAAGCTAGAAAGTGATGAATATATTTCGTTTCTACCAGAGTCGTAACGATCGTAAGCGGAACTGGAGCCCAAGATTTTCTGTTGCCTTTTTCTGCCTTAAAGATAGGCCAAAATAAGTGTTAAATAATACACGAATGAAGAGCTACTTTCTGCTATAAAAGCAACACACAAGTCTCCACGACTAAAGCTCATCTCTAAAAACTTATCTCTCCCCAAAAGAACGGCAAGTGCCAGAAAATGTATGTTATGCAAGAATCGAAAGGTAAAGGCCACTCATCACCACCGTCATCTAGACACTGTTGACTCGCTGCAAATGTCTCCTCAAGTGCCCCTCGGCCCTCTTCGCTTTCGGCGCCGCGTTCGAATACACGCTCAAACTCCAACTCCCGCCACAAGTCTGGCTTCCATCCCCCTCACAAGCGGTAGCGCAGCTACTATCATCGAGTTTGGTGACCGTGCTAAGAGAGTTCCCGCAGAAGCATTGGCCGCCGTATTCAGTGCCCGCCATGCTGTAGCCGGCTTGCGCGCAGTAGGATACACACTTGGTGTTCGAGACGGCGCCGAGGTTTGCGAATGTGATGCCGGTGAGGACTCGGTTGCTCTCTGTCTTTCCGTCTTGGAAACAGCCGCTGTAGGACCAGCCGGATGCGACGGTCGAGCCGGTGGTGGATGGGCTGCCGCTTAAGGCTGCGGATGTGGATGAGGCGGTCGTTGTGACAACTCCCTCTGCAAGGCTGCTTGCTACGGGCGCAGATGTGGGCGTGGAGACGGAAGAACTTGCTGCGGCGCTGGAAGAAGTAGCCATGGATGCTCCGCTAGAGGCAGCAACTGCTGGTGTTGCGCCTGAGGGTGCAATGCCCCATGCGGTTGGAATGGGGTTGTTTCCTGGTAGTTGGTCTAATGGCGTGGTGGTGCCGAGATCTTCGGGGATTGCGTTGGTTACATTGCATCTGGTTCCCGAGGGGTTTGCTATTACTCCTGGGCATTTGTCGGTGGCCGCATCGCCGGTGTTGCAATTGTCGATTATGGTTTGAAGAACATCCGTGTCCCAGCCAGCAAGCTATTTACTTGTAAGTACCGAGAAGACTTTTGAAATGTTTATATACTTACGAAGTCTGCGTGAAGGGAATAGCCAGTTGGATCACCGTTTGCGAGAACGAATGGTTGGCTCTTTTGGCCCGGTGTCCAGCGGCTCGCGAACTTGGTCGTCTGCCAGTAGACTTCATAGAACATTCTGGGGACTTTTGAAAAGCCCGTGGGGCAGACACCCTTGGTTGGATACGTCGTTGTACCCTTGTTCTTGAAAGTGTCCAGGTATTTGTAGCCTTGGGGGTTGTCCGCAGTGACCATAGAGGGATCAGTCGCACTATTCCAACATGATGGCATTGTGATCTCCGCAAGCATAGGAGAGTACAACCCGTCGCAATTCTTGTCCGGGAACCCTACACCCTGAGCCAAATTAATCTTTGATCCAATACCATACCCATGAAGACCATCCGAATCAGCCTCATAGAGTGGCGTTGATGTATCTACTCTTGGGCAGCCCCATTGGACTGGTTGGATCACAGCGCCGTCTGAGTAGTCGGTAATCAATTCTGGTGTAACCGGGGGAGATCTGAGGCTAGGATCGCCGACCAAAATTCTGAGGCCAGGAGGGAAGGCGATGATTTTATCGTCAGCGCTCATCTTGTCAAAACTGGAGAGCATGTAAGCGCTTGTGTAGGTAGACCGGATTGGGTAACCTACAAATAGTACACATTCATGTAATCGAATTCAACTGCCTCTAATTTCTTTGTTGTGGGGTCTTGGAAATACAATGCTGGAGTCCAGTAATTGCTTTTGTCTCCCTTTAAATAGGCTGTTGTGCACGTTGAGCTGCTGACTGCTTGCTGAGTTGTCATGTTGAGGGCAAATCCATTTCCACCCTGGACAGCGTGGACGTGCCCAGAGGCTACGCCTGGGCTAACAATAGGATCCATACGGCCAATGACAAGTGCATCTGACTGAATGAAATGGTTGACGGAAAACGTGCCCATAGGTGCCTGAAATGCTGAAGCGGAAGTAGCAATTGCCGCCAGGAGAGCGGGTCTTGAGAAATGCATGTTGACTGTGATCTATATGTTTGTTGATAGAGAGGTTTTGGTCTATAATCAGATGCGTATGGCCTGTAGTAGTGTAGCCGTGTTGTGGTTGACGACGACTGTGATAACCTCGAAGCTGAAATGCAGATAATAACTGAAAACACAAACAAGAGTAACTTGACTCGATTGTTGTATTGAAGGAATGTAATGCTCTGTATCAACAGAGAGTAAAAGAACGAATGGCAGGAGCAGAAGAAAGAGTGTGGTGTACAGAGAAAGAAAGTACAACTGTTGGTGGTAGGACCAGAAGAAGATCAGCACCAAGGCTTAGAGACTTATATAAAGAAGACCGCAAATGACCTGTCTGAATCGTTCGTGGTATTGCATGCAGATGACGCTAAAAACAAAGTTAGCTCTGGACCTTCTTTTGACGCAGGGGGAGAGAAATAATAGCGGGCCTTAGTTATATAGCGTCGGATCAAATAATAGCTGGCAGGTGTTGGTGGGGTTACAGTTCGGACGACAGCAGTGCTGCAGTACCAGGGGGTCGTTTCCAACTTTCTATGGATAGCGCTCCTTTGCTGTGTTTATTAGAGTTTGTACGCCGTACCTTGCAGCAAGAACGGGAGGATCAGTGGATGTGTAGGGGTCTTTGCGATCCTTTTGCCCGTTTGGGCGATTTTGAGGGGAGGACGCAAGATCATTGGTGACTAAAATGATGCGTTTCACTAAGAGAAGCTTGAAGTGCAGTGCTTAACTTTGTTTCGAAACACGTTCTTTCCATATGTGCCGCGGGGAGGGATTCCCAAGTGTTAAATTCAATCAGACATCATTTCTTGAGCGGCACAAAATGGTGAGTCGTGACGAACTCCCAGAATCAGCTTGACTTTCAATAATGAGTCTGACTGTCCTCAACGCCGTGCAACAGGGCCACTCGTTTGGAATTGTGCAATTGTGCCCACAGAGCTCCCCCCCCCCCTTTTTTTTTATCTGTCTGTAGCGCTGTAATGCGATGCAATGCACGCCAAAAATACTTGGCTGAGGTGGTTCGAGGATTTTCTTGGTATAGGCTTCGTAGTATTGGCAGGAGCGATTAGCGCCTATCCCCCTTTTTGCGAAGCGGTTACTCCCCATGTACCGAGCTTGAAGTGAGAAGGATTGAAGGAAGCACTCTCCGAGCTTATTCTTACTGTATGCGGGCATTCACATTGCTTAGTGCTCAAAATATGATATAAGAAGTGTGGATGAAGTGTCGGGTGTCGACACTGTCGAGCCGAAAAACTTCAGGTTCATCCTTGAACAAACCCAAATGAAGATTTGGAGGTTTAGTTTGTACCGATGTACGGGATGCACGGAACCTGTCACAATCTTATAGGCTTGATGAATTTGCGCCAACACGCCCATCCCCCATTCTGGGCCTGTCTAGTATTTCGGTGGTTGTTTCGAACTTTCGGATAGTTGGGACGAAGCTCTAGCCTCTTTCGAGTATCTTGTTGCCGTATGTGGAACGAAATCTCCAACTGTATGTCAATGTACGTACTGTAGGTACTCTAGGATAGATAGAATATTCGGACTTCTCCTTTAGCCATACTCCCTGGCCCGAAAGATCCAAAAGTTTGGGGGATGCGATGCATACCCGATCGAGGATACTGTAAGAACGACTCATCATCAAGATAAAAGTAACCTGCACATCGCCACGCAAATCGTGAAACAACAGCTACACCAGTTCATATGCTGTGGCCATTAGACTCGGTTCAGGTGCTATGATTTGATAGTTCATCCGATCCGCTAAATAGTTACACTGAGAGTCGAAGATAGCGACACATTTTTCGTGGGAATGGGCCCACAGAGGATTCCGAGAAGAAAGCCCCTGAGAGGCTTGCTGGGTTTAATTCGCAGTGGGATTGACCCCAGGGGGAGGTTGTCGTGACTGCAGCCAGTAGGAGCACACGAAAGAGAGTATATAGGTAGGTAAGATGACATTCGATGAAAATAACCGTGACGTAATTGGCTACATATCTAAAAATGATCATGCACAGCGTTCGTCAAATGCTCTGAAATTCTCGTGTCGTCTTTAAAGTTATCTTGGTGTGTCTCTTCGTGTTGTGGGAACCCTGTAAAGAGAAGCAGGCGTTGGTGGGGTAAATAGCGGGGATCAACTGGGCTGGTGGATAGATCGATCGAGAACCGAGTGATATCGAAAATCTTCTTTCACACCAGCAGGGACAGCTAAAGTCAATATCGACAACCTCTTGGTCCTCAAGCCAGTCTCCCTTCTCATCATGGCGCCCATTCCCATAACCATCATCACCGGTTTCTTAGGCTCCGGCAAAACCACTCTCCTCCTCAACCTCCTTCCACAACTCCGCGCCCAAAACCCGGCCTACAAGCTCGCTCTTCTCAAGAACGAATTCGGCGATGTAGCTATCGACAGCCAACTCGCCTCGTCCTCCTCTATATCTGGCGTCCGCGAGCTCCTGAATGGCTGCATCTGCTGCAATCTCGTCGGCCAGCTCGATACCGCCCTAGAAGAGCTCCGCAGCACCATCACTCCCGATCGAATCGTTGTCGAAACCAGCGGTAGCGCGTTCCCGGCCACGTTGGCGATGGAGGTCAATCGACTCGCGAGGGAGACAAATGGCGGTTATGTGCTGGATGGCGTTGTTACTGTCATAGATGTTGAGAATTGGAAGGGGTATGAGGATACCAGCTATACGGCCAAGATCCAGGCGCGGTACACGGATCTGATTGTTTTAAATAAATGGGAACAGGTCGGCGAGAGAAGGTTGGATGAGTGTCTGGATCGTGTAGGCGACTTGGAGGTCCATATCGCGACCGTGAAAAGTGACAAAGGCAAGGTGCCTGTTGATTTGGTATTTGGTGTCGATGGCGCGTTGGCAAGAAGTTTGGAACCCGATGTGAAAGAAAATGGCCATGACCACAACCTCGATCACACTCACGAACACACCAAGACCCACCAAGGTGAAGTTGAAGTGCTCTCGATTACATTTGAAGCGGACGCCGGCGCGAAAATAGATACCTCGAAGCTAGCAAAACTTCTGAAATCGGCACCGAAGGACGAGGTATATCGCATTAAAGCTGTACTAGCCGCTTTGTCCCCAGTTCCCTCGCCTGATGAGAATACCGGTTATTCAGACACGGAACCGGTCGACGCAGGACGTTACATATTAAATTGGGCCTTTGGACGGTGGACATGTACACCTATGAACAGCACGGCTGACGAACACCAATCGAGCAGTGGTGTAGTCTTACGAATGACCATGATTCTTGCGAGATATGAAAGCAGTAAATGGAAGAAGCGACTAGAAACAGCAGATTTTTTCGCGTTAGACGGCGACCAGAAGGGCAGACTTGTGGTCGAGAAGATCATATAAAAAGTAAAGATTCATGAGATGATGAGTGTTATGATTACGACAAATGCCTATAAAGGGGGTCAGCATTGGGTTCAGGCGTCTTGAGAGCTATAGACCGAAGAGTTACTGTACAGAACATAGATGATACATCTCAAATGCGGCCAGTTTCCGCAGAAAGAGTTGAAGTCGTGCAACTCCCCATCTATAATAGCCTTGAAGAATGTAGGTTCCCGCCTTCCAACGCATTTTCATTCTTGATCTTTCGATTGTCGTATGATCGCAAGCATTTCACTCTTACTATTTTCTCTCACATGACTGTCTTTCTCGGGTTATACTTTTACGATCCAACGAACAGATCATGAGCTTGAATGTAAAAGCTAAAAGCTGGACGTATAGTGTCTCTAGCAGGAGCATATACCGTATTCTTTTTGGCATATGATTATGGTATTTCCTTTTCACAGCCCAAGGTTGGAGAGTTACAGTAGAGGTTTCCGTGAATTAACTACACATCTTTTACCAGCCGGCCCATATCGATGCCTACCTCTCATTCAAAACCCGCAGCTCTCCCAGCTCATTATCGGGAAGCTCAGACAGCACCTCATAGTGCTCCATTCCATACGGCGATCATCGTCAAGGTTCCGATTCATTACGTGGTGATGAAGCCTAGTCACGAATTGTCACGTCTATTGTATTGCAACTTCAGCACCCCAGCATAGGACAAAACGTTAGACGAGTTATACCGAACGTGCTTGTAATGACTTCGATGGTACACATCTACTCATCGCATTTGAACCAAGATGTTGGGCATACAAGCGAGTTTACAGACCAAGGTTTGGATAAACTTATGGCATATGTCAGGGTTGTTATCACTCTCTGTATAGTAACCCTTTCATTCCGAATAAACAATTTGAGGTTAAATCCTTGCCTGTCAAAATCCCCAATTTCCATTAACCAAGCTTGCTTTTTGTCTACAGTTTGAGGTATTTTCCTGTCAACCGAGCTCCTTCGCATGCCCGAGAGGTCCCTTACATAGTGAATCCATGCTAAGCCAGATCTAGCCATGATTTATGTAGTCGGACAGCGGTTTGTCATTTCCCAGTCATGGGTCAATCGTCAGGTAATGCTTTCACGGCTCATGAGTACAAATGCTCCTGGGTTAGATAGTCTAGGTGTTCTCCGTCATACCCACTAGCTTCACTGTGTGAACATGTTCAGTTTTAGAGGCCGCTTTCAACTTTAGATGGGGAAAAAATGGAGACCAGGAGCCTTGTATACTCGTGCAGGGAGAACATGGCGCCATTCCGCAATACATTACCCATACCTTCCAGTTTTTGGACTTAGATACAGAGATGGTTGGTGACGTACAGCCTCCTGGTGGATTCGAATACGTGTCACAAAGACTTTACTGATGCTAAGGACTAATTATACTATAGATACCTATTTTATGCTCTTTCTGGTAGCAACTCTTCATTTTCCAGATCCTCGCCCTATGATCTCTTGGCTTCCGCCAATTTATCCAATCCCAACGCCACTATAGTCTCTTCTCTTCGAAATTTCGAAATTTGACGTTTACGTGGAATTACATTTCAGCCCGCGAAGAGATGCGATCCATGGTGCTGCTCCCACAAACAGCATTTGATGTACTGGCGCTAATGCCACCCCCCCCCCCCCCCCCCCCCAAAAAAAAAAACGCATATACCCCGTATTTTGTGGCGAAAGACTATGGTCCAAAGTTTCTTAACAGCAACGAAGGCGGATACCAGGTGATTCGACCATTCGTCACACCTATTACATCCAGAGGTAATTTCACTCTTTCCACCATCACGATGGATCAGCTGTTGAGTAATGTTACTGTTAGCAATTAGAGCTTCATAGGTCATGTAGCCTTTGAGGTTCTTGAGGGGCAATTGTCGGTTTTGATGGGTGGAGAAGTGTTAAGTTTGTTGCAAGGTGATGTTGTTTTCGTCCCGGAAATTACTATATACAAGTACTATAGCTTGGTGGCGTACACGAAGGCACTGATTATCAGTCAAGGTGCGGAGGGGCTCGATATGAAGTTGATTGCAAGTGCCACTAGCTGGAATAGTTTCGTTTGTTCATAGGAGCAACTCGCTGAGTAGAGGATCTGAGTGGGGACTTCTATTCAAAGTATTCTAGTCAACCTCTGCATCTATATTTTGTGCTCTAATTTCTGGTGTATCGCGGGCATATCCACAATCAAGTTCGCCTTGATCTTCTCAACCTCCTCTTTCGTGAGCCCACACTTTTCTATTATATACGCCTCCGCGCCACCAAATTTTTCCTGAATCATTTGCAAAGTCGACATCATATTAACAGCTCTATCTTCTGGTTAGCAGAAACTACCAATGAAGTAGGTAAATGGTACCTCGCGCTGATTAAGTTCCACGCTCCCTCCTTATTCCCCCTCAAAACAGGATTATCAGATAAATGCTCAATAACAGCTTCCTTCCACTCAATAGGCAGTCCCATCTCCGTGAGGCTATACTCTTCCGCTATAATATCATCTTCAACTCCACAAAGCGACAAAATGAGCGCGCAAAAGACGCCTGTACGATCTTTACCTGCCGTACAGTGAACAATGAGCGGCTTTGTTGGTTCATTTGCTAGGTGTAATAGAATAGTCCTGTAGGAATTGGGGGCATTATTCAGGATATCTGTATAAGCTCTCGTGAAGCCCTTTATCTCATCAGTTAGATCACATATTCCTTGAGAAACCATAGTTAGGACGGGTAGGAACCTCAGCATCAGGACTAGCATAATCCATCAATCGCATCGCTATGCCCTCAGGACTATAATCCTCATTCCTAAATACTGGCACGAAAACCCTTTCACACCCTTCCCACTGCACCACGTCCCCCCGTCCCGCATCCCGGTTTCGTTGTAGCTCGGGCACCGAACGCAAGTCGTAGATATGTGTGATACCTAAGTTTTGCATGACGGCGATGCCTTCTGGGGTTACGCGGGTAGGCTCACCGCAACGGTAGATTAGGGAGCGTTTTATGGAGTGCGTGTTGGACTTGGAGAGCGGGTAGCCGCCTAAGTCGCGGAAGTTGGGGATTCCGGCAACAGTTAGGAAGGGGGGTGAGGGGAGGGAAGCCGAGTGGAAGGGGGTGGAGGTCATACTCATTTTGGAGGATGTGTATATATATATTTTTGGTGGTGAATTTGGTCTGCTTATGAGGGGTTGGATTTGAGCGAGGGTTATCCCGAGGCTTCCCCGGCTTGATTGCCACAGAGTTGAACGAAGATGACTTCAACACGGGACTGACCACCAACTCAAAACATTTATAAACCGCCGAGCATCGCTTCATACATACTCTTCTCTTGGTGCCAACAAGTTTTGTTTCAAATAAGAACGTATCGTCAAGATTTTTCCCCCCCACAAACTCACCATGCCTCACATGGAATCGCCGCCACCAAAAACCCAACAACCAAGGCCCTCGGGCTCATCATCGAATCTCCAGCCCAAATCGATACCCCCTCAAATCCGAATCAAAAATCGACGAAAACTATACCTCGACCGCAATCCTTCATATTTCACGTCACCTGACCTTGAACTCCTAGGTCGGTATATGCTTTCCAAAAAGGCCACTTCAAGTTCTAACAATAAACGATATACTACTAGATCCATTACTCTACGACCGTTGCATACGTCGTTTTCAAACCCCAGAGGAGCGAGAAGCAGACGGGCGCTCAAAGGGCTATTCTGGTGTGCTGGAAGCAGATCTGTATCGCTCGGAGGCGAAACTAGCTGCCTTGAAAACGACATCTGAGTTCCAAGACCAAAATGAAGGTCCAGCTGCATCTTCAGCTTCCCAACCCCACGTCCCCTTTGTAAGCTATGTAAGAGGCAAGGATGGCGAGGTGTTACCGGAAGATGAAGATGAGGTTCCGAATACGAAGGAAGAGGGGCTAGAGAGGTGGAAGTTTGAGATGACGATACGCTTTCTGAGAGGCGAGGATCCGGACTTTGAGTATGAGAAGGTGGATGAGAATGAGGAATACGATGATGTGGAGAGGGAGGAAGAGGAGGATAGGTGGTTTGAGGAGGAAGATCCGGAGTGGGAGAGGACGCCGCGGGAGAGTGAGACGGGCATTCAAGATTTTTGAAGGGGCAGCTACAGATCGAATCTTCGACGTTGAGAATTATTACAACCTGATCAGAAGGCTTGGAAGGAATAGAGAGAGCGGGTAGGGCTTAGATATGTGGACTCAAACCTATGACTAGAAAGCCGAAGCCCGGGGAGGACGAAGCTCAGGATCTAGAAGTTTTGACGTGCATTTTGAGACTAGCCTTCCAGATGAATCAGTTTGGGGGCACCGAAAGGGTGCTTCAAACAGAGATGTAGTTTGAACGCACATGGAGTATGTACGTGCAAGGTTGTAGTCGAAATTATGGAAGGACTTTTTTATAAAACAGTCAGGACTGCTTACACTACAGCCTTGTCTATGACAATCAAAGTAGTTGCTTATTCCAGATAAATGAAATGATTTTCTGTTTTCCCAGCTCTGGGCAATGATATGCAAGACGATTTTCATCTAAGTGGGACGTAGCACGTGATATACGCGCTAGAGCAAAATGAAGTCTACGATATTTTCTCTGCTCGACTGACCATCTCCTTCTTCCAAACCAATACAGAACGCTTCATTGCGTAAACTGTCCCCCATAACCCGGTATTCGAGATGCCACCACCATTAAGATCACCTTCAGTTCTCTCTTCTACACCCTGTTGCGCATATCAATTATGTAGGACAACCGGTCAATCCTCACGACCGTTCTCCACAACTCCCCGACATGACCAAAGAGTAACTCGAGCTCGTCGAGGCTTGTTTCGATGGCTCACTGCTCAAGGAGAGAACTTCCGAAATCCGTTGAGTGAATCAACGAATTATATGGGTGCTTATGATAACAGGGTTGGGGTACTAAGGAGAGTGCTGGAACAGAGGGAGCAGATAGTATTGGACAGCGCAGAGAGGGGGGAAGCGTCGCCAGAGAAGGAGTTATCAGCAGAAAAAAGCAAAAGCTTACCGCCCGAGACGACTAGGGATAGAATGCCCTTTCCTTTGAATAAAGCGTTCGTCAGTCAAGCTGTTCTCAGCGAGGGGCTGCGGGACGAGATCTGGTCGCGGGTTATGAGAGAAGGGCAGTCAGTGCGGGAAGTCAGTGCTCAGCTGAAAGTTGAGATGAGCCGTGTGGGAGCTGTGGTTCGATTGAAAGAGATCGAGAAGGAGTGGAAGCGGATAGTAAGTTTACTCGACATTTTTTTCCCCCTACCCCAACGACTTTATGATGATTCTTTTAAAAATCGATTAGTCTTTAAGACAACTACATGGTTACAAAATTTACGCATGCGAGCCTCTCTGAAAAGTCCTTACAATACTCCTATTCTTCCTGATATATTTTCGAGAACATGAGCTGACATTGACTGAAAGGGAAAACCACTTGCAAGACCATATGCCCGAGCCGTTATGTCTATGCTACCCAAGACTCCTTTCCGTCCCGAGAATTTCGTTTCCCACGAGTCGATCAACGACTTGCCAGTCCACGCCTCAACTGGACAACAGATCTTCCACCCTACATCGGAGTCCAGACATTTCACACGTCTAGATGCCGCAAAGGTATTCAACAAAAGGCTTCTCCCTGCAGATGATCGAATACCGCATCCAGAGCTAGTCATCCAGCACCGGGAAAGAGTAGTAGAGGAACTGACCGTGCAAGAACGAAAGGAGAGAGCTGAGTTGCGGGCGGCAGAAGCTGAGGAGAAGAGAGAAAAGATAGCAAATAAGCAAGCCCAGGCGGAGGCAAGGGTGAAGAAAGTTGAGAGCGACAGGTGGGAGTTTAGATTCACACCAATCAACGCTGATGATGCTGGGAAGGACGGCAGAGGTCAGAGCGGTGTTGGGTGGAGATATGGTGTGCCATTGTATGACCGTAGCAGAGGGCAGGTCAAGATACCCACGAGTGTTGGATGATGTATGTAAGACATACTGTGCATTATATGCATAGATGGAGTTTGGGAGGGCGTCAAGCTTTGTATGATATTGTATGTATCTGAGGTCCTTCTATCATACCTCGAACAATGTACATTGTACAACACCTTTACATAAGCCGACTTCATATACACCCCTGTGGACAGTGATGACATTGAGCCAGGTATATCAAGCCCCCCGACCTCCAAGACAGTTACATCGGCAAGCTTTGGGGCAGGTTGGGCGGAGCATATACCCATAATCAGCGATCTCGTTCTCGTATAAGGTATTTACAGGTGATCTAGTAGCTAAGCCCTAACGTAGGTGATATACTTATAGACCGGTACAGTGAGCGCTCAGCGGCGTTACTTAGAGTTCAATCCCCAAAGTAAATGTAAATGCACAGCTCATATATGTGTTACGGGAGGGAGAGTTAGTGGGGAGATGGCGATGGATGTTTTGATCCAGTTTAAGCAGAAAGTCTTTAGATAAGGAGCGGGGTTTGGGGAAAGCAGTGAGCAATACAGGGGAAGCTGCGGAATGGACGAAAGGTTTCCAATGGGAGTTTGGAAGACCAAGATATTTTAGGGACGGGACGGAGGTGGAACCTGGACATCGATGGATTTTGTGAAGGATCATATGATGCGAGCACAAATTAATTGAAAAGAGCCCGCTGGGCTATTGAAGAGGCGTATAACTCAAACTATGTTTTCCACTTGAGCTGAGGTATCTCTGATCTATCTGCCAATGCTGTCTTCCCGGGTTCCTTTCCTGCAATAGTAGGCTGATCTTGTACTCTTCCCTTTTGGTATGTTTTCCGGAATGCGCTCTGGTGGTTTCATTGGCATCATGGAGAACTTACTGTCATTCCATCTATGGATACCGTAAAATGGTATTCGACTAGATATAATCAACTGGTCGTATCAGAGCATAACCTCCAATTGCCATCAAATGACCCCATCATGTTCTCCAGGTAATCTCTTGACACGCTTTTGCTCCCAATCTTCCAAATCTTTCGCCGCAAGTCTCTGTCAATCATCATTAGCATCTGTGTCCCAGCAAGCCCATGGAATGTGCAACGAACATAATATTCCTCCTTCATATCAACCTTTCGTCCTGCCTTGCCAATACCCAATTCCTCCTCCTTGCTCAGCCGCCGCACCTTTCTATCGTGCTTCTCGTATCTAATAGCTGTTGCTGGTGTGAGGAAGAAGGAACCTGCAACCATTGTCGCAATGAAGGGGAGCCCGAAGAGGAGGAACGGGTGGCGGGCAAGTTTAACTCGGTATTTGGCGGCGATGGTGTTCGAATACGCGGCGGACCGGAACTTTTTGTTTTGAAAAGTTCCCATGTTGGACTTGACTTGACAGTCAATTTGAACCTGGGCGTGGTGTTGTTTGCGGTCGAGGTCTTGAATCAGACGACTTTTGAGATCTTAAGCACAGATCACATGGTTTCGCGACAGTGGGGCAACAAACTTCGCGTCAATTCCTGTCTTCCATCCTATACAACACCTCAGGTATGGCTGTCACACGGCGCCTATCCCGCGAGCTGTTATGAATGGCTATGCAGATGAGGAGATGGGGGGCTTCGAGGCCCCGCCATCAACCATGGCCGCACAGCTCATAAACAACCTGTCAACGACGAATAAGCCTTCACGAGAGCCCGAGCAGGATGACCTCAAGAGACTCATGACAGAGGTATCAGAGCTGGAGAATAGTTCCACTAAACTCTCGAATCTCGATGTCAAGCTGGAACATAAGCACAAGCTCATATATGTCTTTGCGCGTGCCGTTTTGGAGAGACTTAGCAATGACGACCCCTTTATCAACACCGCACAGCTTGTGTCCCAGGCCTCTGAGGCGCTTGATATTTTTACATCGACAATCAGAGAGACACCAGCTGTCTTGACCTATATTTTAAAGCCCCAGGAGACGCTTCAAGCTCGAGGCCAGGAACCGCTCTGGATGTGGCTATTTCCTCGAGTCTTGACGCTCTTGGGCCGTAGAGAATGCGAGGATCTCACTGATAAGATCAAGTCTTTCTTCTCTACCTCATTCCAGGCCGTTGCTCAATCTCCCAAGCTATGGTATCTGAGCTCATTGTTCTTCTCATATCTGAAGGAGTGTGCCTCACGTACGTTTGATAATGATCATCTCATTTGGACGCTGTCTTACGAAATATCTAGATATGTTGAATCATCTCCAGAATCCCAGCATTATTCCCTATGGCAACATGTCTCAAATCACATCCCCTGCTGAAGATTTTGACTATTCCGTCTTTTCCCAGCAGAAAGACAACTCCCCATATTTGATGCCGAGGTACTCCATCAACGAAGCTACGCACGCGTTCTGGCATGTCAACTATCTTTTGACTATCTTGGTTGATACATCGGTGGAGGCCGTATCGTCCTTTGATGCAACACCCGCATTTCAGGACTATCTTGCTTGGATGTTAGACTCTTTCCTTTCTGTGCATGATCTACAGAAGCGATGGCAGGCAAATCCTCAGCTTCAGCAATCCTGCATCGACAGTTGCCTACCTTTATTCCGTGCTGTGGGGCTACTACTGTCCTCTGTTGGAGAGGAATTATCGCCCACTATTCTTCGGAAAGGATACCTGCTGTTCTCCATTTTGTGTTCGGATCTGCTCCGTATGCCAGATGCTTTGCATGAGACTTTGGATCGAGTCAGTATCTGCCGCGGAATGTTGAGCTTGGTTGCTATTTGCAAACGGTATGCTTCTATGCGCGGTGCTGTATCTCTTCATCTTCTACCGACAATCACCACCACGATGCTGGATGACAATTCTCGTGAAAAGCTCGGGAAGGACTTCCAGGTGAGAAACTCAGCTACAATTAATATGTTGACCACACATTAATCACAGCACAGAAAACTGCGTTAACCTTGTATGAGGCTTGTCAAATTGTACCACTGGATTTGCCTGCGATTGATCTTTCCGCGGACTTTGATAACATCGAACTGGCTGCCCAGTTTCGCCAGCTTGGTCTCGAATCGTTACCCGAGCGAGATGCCAATGAAGACCCTCCACTCAAGCGCCGCAAAGTTCACAAAGAGGACGACTTGTTCGATCAAACTGTTACATCTCTTTATTCGCTTCTTGGGGCTCAGAAGGCGACCGATCTTGATGGCTTAAATCAGTTAGCCGAGTAAGTTCTTTTGTTTTTGTTTCACAGAGTATTATTGATGAATACAAGGTCTTGTTTCGCTGCATTAAATGAAACGGAGCGCTGCGAGTCAATCCAGCAGCTTGCCAATATACCATGTGCCGCCCACGGGTCCTTGATGGAAACCAAGTTTCGGGATGGAATTCTGCGGCCCAAATGTTTTCTGTGCGAAGGATTGAAACCACCGGATTCGTTCCACCTCGACGAGGAGCGATGTCAAAAGATTAGTATTGAAGCTATTGCAACATTTAGCAATTTGATCAAGTCGACTGCTTTTCTTGATTCTAGGCGCCCTCGGGTTTTGGCAATGATTGCCCTGAGACGATTCACGGTTCACTTCACTAGTCCCAGCTTCGTTGATTTCGAACAGTCAATACTTGGACAGTGGTGCCTACAATCTTTAAAGAGTTCGATCCGAGAACTACGCGTTGCAGCTGGGTATGTTACTTCCGTCAATCCCAGGGATCATTATTTCTAACATTCTCTCTCTCCCAGCCGTACTCTTCCAGGATTCTTGTGTGGGCCTGCGTCAGCTCATGAATTGACACGAAAAAATAGAATTAACGTGCTCGATTTGTTACGTTCTTTCTCAGAAACCGAAGATATTCATTTCCAGGAATCATGTATTCTTGCTTGGGGCCAAGTTGGCAGGTCAGTTGCTCACCCAACACTTCAAAAAGATGACTAAATACTCACAAAGCCTAGGATATCAAACGACGATGAATTGAATCTGGTGCTGCTAGGGCTGGTCAAATACCTTGGCCACAGCAATCCTATAATCTCGGGTGCTGCTTTCAATGAAGTAAGTAAACCGCCAATTTTTTACGATCCTGACACTAACCAACTCCCTAGATACTGAAGCTGGCGAAAGCGAGTGATGTTCCCGTCGATCGAATGTTTAGTCCTTTTTGGGGGACTGTTGCGATAGAAGCTGTCAAAGACCTTCTTATCAGGCCACAAACCACACAATTAATGGCAGATCTATTGGGAATATCTGTTTCTGAATTCCTTGTATTGACACAATCGCATACTCTGCCCTGGCTCGTCCTGTTCGGGAAGCCAGAAGTGATTAAGAAAATAGCAGAAGCTCGCAAAGATGGAGAAGTATGGCTTGCTTGCATGGCTAACTTGGTTGCAATACTACCGCTCTTACTCATCCAGAATGTGCCCGATACTGAAACTTTCGTCATGAGACTGTTCAAAGCTATCTCTCCAAAATTCAACGAGGCGGACTTTACAGAGTTGTTGAGGCATGAGCCAGCCTCACAAGCTATCCACCTATTAAAGCTTGCTGGGGATGCTGATGACAGCAAGAAATCAAGGGTACGTCTTAAGGTCCTCATCTTTTTATGATAAATCTAACCAGCCCAGATTCATTATGCATTACAATACCTAGCCAAACATACCCACGTAATAGTGGAGGGTGTTTCCAGGAAGAACAATCCTGTTGGCGTTTTTTTAGAACAACATTTGCTTGGTCTCGTTGCGAGGTTGTCCGAAGTTATTAATGATTCTCGAGATGAACAGCCGACAAAGGAAAAGGAACGTTGTGTCAAGGCTTTCGAAGAGCTTGTAAGGGTTGCTAAGACGCACACTAGGACAGCTCGACCTCAGGTATGTTATCCGATAGATATCCACATATATGCTCACATTACATTACAGATCTGCGCTTGCCTCCAATCTGCAGTGGCCCAAAAGGAACTTCAAGCATCCGCATTTTCAGCCTGGGACACGCTGTTGAGGAATCTCGAGGACGAAGATGTAGAGCCTATGCTAGAAAGTACGTTTTCTACCGTCATTCAACGGTGGACCAGCCTTGATGAAACTACTCGAACCCGAGCTAAGGACACCCTGGAGTATCTCATCCACCAGCGTGGTCGCCTCATACGCATTTCAATTTTCAACTTGCCATCACTTTCGCAATTCCCTGAACTTGAACAAATTGAAGCTCAGTTGAACAAATGGAGAACCCCGACAGATGTCAGCAATGCTTTTCAGATATTCAGCCGCAGATTAGGCCATGAGAATCCAGGAGTGGTCATTCAAGCATTGATTGAGCTCAAGGCATATCTCAAAATAAATCAATCGCACCTTCAAGCATCTGCAGTCAGTGAGCAACCAGATACTGTCGTTGGGTTACTTGTTCGCTCAATACTAGACACCTGCGTCAATTTCAATGGTTCACATAACGAAATTGCCGGAATTGCTGCTGAATGCATCGGGATGATCGGATGCTTAGATTCAAATCGAGTTGAGTCTGTTCGAGAGCAAAGGGAAATGATTCTGGTCAGTAACTTTGATGATTCTGGCGAAACGACGGATTTTGTCCTATTCATGCTCGAGGAGGTAATCGTCAAAGCATTCCTCTCTGCCACTGATACTGTATGGCAAGGATTTCTTTCCTATGTTATGCAAGAACTTCTTGCCAAATGCGACTTCAAAGAGATGGTTGGCCCCATTGTTGCTGGCAACGAAAAGTCCGCCGATAATCCCCTGTATCGCAAATGGTTGAAACTACCGCTGAGCGTACAGGATACTTTGACGCCTTTTTTGTCTTCGAAGTTCTCTTTAATGGAAAGTAAGCTTCCAGAATACCAGTATCCGATATTTCGACCCGAGAATATGGTTTCCGACAAGGTTTACAATATCTGGCTCAGAGCATTTGTCCTCGACCTTCTTCAAAAGCCGTTCAATAACAACTCTTTGCTGCTTTACCCTGCCCTTTGCCGCGCCATTAGGATAAAGGATATCTCCGTGGCTAGCTTCCTGCTGCCCTATGTAGTCCTTCACGTCATAATCCTAGGAGATGATCAGAATCGGCAAGAAATTGGAGAAGAGCTTCTTCGCGTTTTAGAGTATCAAGTACCTGTTGACTCCAAGGTTCGAAAAGAAGACGTGAAGTTATGCATTGAAGTGAGTTTGAATCGCTCTACTACACCCTGTACAATGCATGTCGCTAATGAATAGAAAGGCCGTCTTTCGAGTGCTGGATTACCTTTCTCGGTGGGTACAGGAGAGACAGATCAAGAAGACCTCTCGCGGGCAGAATCCGACTGAAGTTGCGGACCAGATTCAGCGAGTAGATATCGTCCTGTCCATGATCCCTCCCGAAATCATTTCTCAGCGAGCCGTTGAATGCAAATCTTATTCACGGGCGCTGTTCTACTGGGAACAGCACATTCGGGATTGTCGTGAGCGAGCACCCAGCGCGGATAACAATACAGAGCTTTTGGAACGGTTACAGGACATATATACACAGATTGATGAGCCGGACGGCATCGAGGGAATATCTGCTCATCTTCATGTGTTAGACATTGAACAACAGATACTTGGACACCGAAAAGCTGGTAGATGGACAGCGGCTCAAAGTTGGTATGAGATCAAACTGGCAGAAAATCCTGACGATATTGATGTGCAGGTCAATTTGCTGAAGTGTCTCAAGGAGTCCGGACAGCATGGTAGGTTGTTTGATACTTTGATATGGTAAAGTGGCTAACTTTTGTTTGCAGATGTTCTACTTAATTATGTCGAAGGTATGAAGACTACCACTGAAACTTCGTCCCGACTACTCCCATTTGCAACAGAAGCTTCATGGGCAACAGGAAGGTGGCTTGCCTTGAAAAAATACACCTCCACAGAGTCAAAGATTGTCAGCGAAGACTTCAACGTCAGAGTTGGTCATGCACTTCTTGCACTGCACGGGAAGAATCCAGATCTCTTCCAATCCACGGTGCAGTCCATTCGCGAGCAGATAGCGGGATCATTGTCAACAGCAGCAACGGCATCCCTTGCAACTTGTCATGATAACATGCTCAAGTTGCATGTCCTAACAGAGATGGAAATGATAGCGGGGACTAATAACGGCGGTGTTGATCGCCCTAAGGTTCTAGAGTCCCTCAATCGGCGACTCGAGGTCATCGGAGCTTACCTCGATGACAAGCAATATCTTCTCGGCATTAGACGAGCAGCCATGCAACTCTCAAAGTACGTATTGTTCTAATTCCTGAGACTTAGCGTTTCTAATTTGAATAGCCACGCTTTCACAGAAGGAGATGTTGCCTCGGCGTGGCTCACAAGTGCACGACTTGCAAGAAAAGGAAATGCCATGCATCAGTCCTTCAACGCTGTTCTACATGCATCCCAACTTAGTGATGACTCGGCAACCATTGAGCATGCACGACTGTTGTGGAAAGATGGTCACCATAGAAAGGCCATTCAGAATTTGCAAGGAGCCATCGAAAATAATGCATTCATATCCCACGACAGAGATGCTCAGACCATAAGCTTCGCTGCTACCGATACCAAACAGCAGCAAAACTTCCTTACTGCAAGAGCACATCTGCTTCTTGCAAAATGGCTGGACAGCGCTGGACAAACGCAATCAGCCGCATTGCGATCGCAGTATCAGCTGGCTGCCAGGACACACCAAACCTGGGAAAAGGGTCATTACTACCTCGGTCGCCATTACAACAAACTTCTGGAGACCGAGAAGGCCCTGGCTCCCGAACTACAAGCCGAACCGTATCTCACGGGCGAGACAGCCAAATTGGTGATTGAAAATTACCTACGTTCGTTGAGTTACGGAACGAAGTATATTTACCAAACCCTGCCACGAATACTCACGCTATGGCTCGATCTCGGCATGCTGGTTAGCCAACCCGTCGACCCTCGTTTAGGGAATGGCAAGGACTTTACTACAAGAATAACTAACGCCCGAAGAGATAATCTTGCGCAGCTTCACAGTCGGTTCAACAAATACATCAACAAAATGCCTGCGTATATGTTCTACACAGCACTGCCTCAGATCGTTGCTCGCATTGCACACCCGAACAATGATGTGTTCAGGTTTTTATCGTTAATTATCATGAAAGTTGTCTCCTCCTATCCACAGCAGGCTTTATGGAGTCTTCAAGCCGTGTGCTCTTCGAATCAATCAGATCGTAAGACTCGCGGCGCCACTATTATCTCTCAACTTCGAGGTAGCGCGGGAAAGAAATCGGATCCCGGAACTTTTGATATTAAGAGTATGATTAGGAACGGTGAGCGATTATCGGAGCAGTTGCTAATGGCCTGCAATTCGGGCGAATTCCCAAGCAATCGGACTCTTTACGTCAGTTTGGCTCGAGATCTTCATTTCAACCAGAAAAACTGTTTGCCAAGCCCCTTGGCTGTGCCTGTTGAACGTGTCTTGACGGCGACTCTTCCAACACTCACAGATAATGTCCGGACACACAAAGCTTTCTCTCGAGATGTCGTAACTATAAATAGCTTCCAGGACGAAGTCATGGTGCTCAGCTCCCTACAAAAGCCTCGAAAGCTTACGGCCAATGGATCAGATGGCCAAACCTATGGCCTCATGTGCAAACCGAAAGATGACTTGCGGAAGGACCAGCGTCTGATGGAATTCAACAGCATGATCAACAGATCGCTCAAACGGGACGCCGAATCCAGCAGAAGACAACTTTACATCAAGACATATGCTGTGACCCCGCTTAATGAGGAATGCGGAATTATTGAATGGGTTGATGGCCTTAAGACGCTTCGAGATATCCTCCTCGCCCTCTACAAAGCCCAAGGCGTCTCAGTCAGCTATCGCGAGATCGAAGTATACTGTGACGAAGCCTCAAAGTCAGAAGCAAAACTGCCCTATTTCACAGAGAAAGTCCTCGGTCAGTTCCCTCCCGTCTTTCACAAATGGTTTGTGCAACAATTTCCGGAGCCTTCAACTTGGTTCGGTGCCCGACTCCGCTACACCCGTTCTTGCGCGGTGATGTCTATGGTTGGCACGATTCTCGGCTTGGGCGATCGTCATGGCGAGAATATTCTATTTGAGGAAGGCAATGGCGGCACGTTCCATGTCGATTTCAACTGTTTGTTTGACAAGGGTCTTACATTCACCAAACCCGAACGTGTACCGTTCCGATTGACGCACAACATGATTGATGCGATGGGAATGTACGGCTACGAAGGCCCGTTCCGCAAATCATCGGAATTGACCCTGAAACTGCTACGGCAGCATGAGGAGACGTTGATGACTATCCTTGAAGCTTTCGTATACGACCCCACGCTCGACCTGGTGAAGAAGCCAGAGAAGAAGAAGAAAGATGGCTCCGTTGCTGTCCCGCACACTGCACAGGGTGTGCTAGATAGTATCCGCAGGAAGGTTAGGGGTTTGTTGGCTGGAGAGAGCGTACCGTTGGGTGTGGAGGGCCAGGTGGATGAGCTTATTAAGATGGCTACGAACCAGACGTTTTTGGCGGGTATGTATATTGGTTGGTGCTCTTTCTTGTAGATTTTGCGAGAGCGTATGGTATGTTTTAGAAGTTGATAATTGGGTTATCTCTAATTGCCTATCTGTATCTATCATACAGAAGCCCAAAAACATGGTTAGAGTTACCAAAATTTGTTGCAATACTAGCAGTCCCTTTCTGTGGCCAATATGCTACAGAAATTTGGGACCTACTATATATATTCCACGAAAAACGTCAACCAACGGTCATTGGCCAGTCTATTATGTGTTGCATATCGAATAATATACCATTTCTCCGAGCATTCTAGCTAGTTCATTTATTCGTATCAAAAATGTGATTATAGAACTTGCACTCGCTACATCCATCCAATTAATCCCTCCTCCCCCTTATCAAAGTCGTGATTTCTAGCAATAGTCGTTCCTTCATTCTTTTCCCAGTTCACACATTACAGTCACTTACTGTAAATCTTACATCTCCCCACAAATTTATGTGCGCACGGTATTTAGACGATATTGAGTACGCGTATAGGAGGCGAAGAAGTTGGGAATCAAGCGACGAGGAGGTGTTGTATATTTTAAACTGAGTGCTGGGAAGCAAGCAGATGAGCTCTCAGCTCGGTTCAAGGAGTGGATTGGGTTCTTCGTTTTTTTGATTAACCTGTAGAGGGAGAGTAGAATGGGATGGGTGGATGGATGGATGGAAGGTTTGTGTGTTTTGGATTGGGGGGGTGGGATTTGTAGACGGTGGGCGGGAGGTACTGTACTGTAAGCGAAGTAAAGGGGGCTATATCAATCACATCATATACATGATTTTGAGGCAAATCGAATCTGGGTTCAGAGAGGTGCTAGTGATGATGGTGGAATAGAAATAGAAGTATATGATAGTTTTGGGGGTTTTTGTTGTTGAAGGGATTCCTTTTAAGAGCTATCTTCGGGATATATACAGACAGCTATATATGGAATAAAAAACAAGGGCATTCTGAATACATACTTATAATCGAGCCTCTCTGATAATCTTCAATTGCAAGTGAGTGCTAGTCTCTCGATTGATACAATGCAATGCAAAGCAGTCAAGGTGATGACCCTACGGAGTATAAATTGCTCACTCATCCTCCTATCCAACGCCATGCCATCAAATGCCCTAAATCCCAGGCCAACCGTACGCCACATTATCCACACTATCCTAGTCCCATAAACCATCCATCTCAGCCATAGCCTCTTCCATATCAGCATCAAAATCACCTGTCTGCTGCGGTGGTGGTGGTGCTTTATTGGCGGCGAGCGCAGGTGCAGGGTTGTCCGTCTGCATCATCTCCTCAGCCATTAAGGCATCAAGATCATCCTCGTCGAAATCATCTCCTGTAGGTTTGCTTGCAGCAGGTGCAGCTTTCTCGCCGACCAGACTCTCTTCCTGGGCTAACAACGCATCTAAATCGTCTTCAGGCGGGCCATCGTCAACAGGGGTATTCTTGGCAGGACCAAAAAGACTCGTTCCCCCACCTGCAGCGACTGGTTGCGTCCTCGTCGGTTTAGGCGTAGCATCATATAAATCATCATCATCACCGAACAACCCCCCCCAGTCTCATTCCTAAGCGTCGTTTCTTTCTCCCGCGCTCCTTCCTTCGCACGCTCGAAAATCCCAGCCGTCTGCCTCTCCACACTCTTCTCCTTCGGCCTAGCAGGCAACTCCGGCTCATCGAACAAACTATCCTCGTGCACGCCGCTATGCGGCTTGCCCTCATTAATCCACTCCATCCTCGCATTCTGCATCATCTTCTTATGGCCCATCTTCTCGACCATGGCTAGGGCGTCCAGGAAGCGGGCTTTGGGGAACAGGTCGTCGAGCCAGAGCTGGTAGAAGGCGAGGAGGCGGGATACATCGCTATACTGTTGCTCTGTGTTAGCGGGTTGGAAAGTGAGGGGGAGGAGTAGGTAACTTACTTCATGGCCTTTGCCTTTGAATTTGAGGTTCTTGGCTTTTTTGCGGAGTTTGGGAATCCCGTTGTTGGAGAGGAGTCTTGAGCTCTAGTTAGTAAAAGGTAAATAATATAAAAGCAGAAAGAGGTCATACCTGTGTTCGTCGAGCTTTACGCGTGGGGCTCTGGGTTTCCTCGTAACTTCGATTTCTTCATCGATACCCAATCCAGCTGCACTTTTCCCTTTACTCCCGGAGTCTTTCGAGGTATTGTTTGTAGTATCTTTGCTTTGAGGTACAACGTAGTTTTCGCTGAAAGGATCGTTTATATCGCCGTCGTAGTCGAATAGGTCGTCGAATTCATCACCACCTGCTGCAGGTCCCTCAGTAGGCAATGGCCGGCCTGTAGCTACTGGAGAAGACATTTCGCTTTCGGAAAATTTCCAGAATCTCTTGATTCCCAACCGTCTTCAACGTCACGTTTGTGGTAGTCAAAGTCGACAGATGTACTTGTGAAAGTGTTGCTCCTTCAAATATAATATATCACGAACCTCGCGTCCATGTAAAAGTAGACGCGCTTTCGTCTCTGGCACATCTAGCCCCGCCGTATCGAATCCACTAGCGTGAAATTGCGGCTGCTCTACACAACGACATCGCAGACCTCGAAACACCACAGCAAACAGCAATTGTCGCCGCAACTGGGCTCTCACCATGTCGAACATCGAGCAGAAGCCTTATGTGCCGGCAAAGACCCTGCCCACCGATTATCCTGTATGTTTTCCCGCAATCCGGGGAGTAGGAAGCTTGCTAATTGTGTGCGGAACAGCTCATTGACAGTGATCCGTAAGCTTCCTTCCCAAGCTCTATACTACAAGTACCATACTCTCGATGGAAGAAGGAGAAGGGGAAGGATCTGGGGAATAATTAATTGGCGGACAAGGGAGAAGAATCGTTGAGCTGACTGATATATCGGGCAATAGACATATCAAACGAGTACTCAAATATGCCCGCCCATCCGACTACGTAGCCGGCGCAGTCACCGCAGCATTCGGCCCCGCTGCCATGCTCACGATGGAGAAGCTGCAACCTTCACTCGTAGGCAAGGGTGGATTTGCGCCTATCATGCGACTAACGGGAGCGCTGGGTTTGAGCGCTGGATTCCTATTCTTCTACCAACGCTCAGTCTGTACGTCTACCCCCTGCCTTCCCCTCCCCCCCCCCCCTCCTCCTCTCCTTCTCCGCAAGCTAACGCACCCTCTCTCCAACTGCAGTACGCTTCTACGGCTTCACGGAAAACCGCCGCGAGTTAGAAATGGATATGCGGGAAATGGTTACGAAAGTAAAGGCGGGCGAGCCTCTGTACGGCACATCTACCCTGACGCCGTATATGCAAGGCATGGCGTCCCGGAACTCGCGATATGCGGGATTGTTCCTGCATGTTATCCCGTGGTTCAATTTTGTGAATCATAATCACCATGGTGTGGATACGGCCAAGTATTATCAGGCGGCTGAGAGGGAGTTGGAGGAGGAGAGGAAGAAGACCGATGGTTGAATGAAGGGGGGTTTGTACATACCTATATGGATTCAATGGGATTGGCGTATGCTGTTTGAGACATTTTTGGTTTGTGGTGTGTGAAGATGTGCGAATTTTGCGGAGAGAGGGGTCTGGAAAGACTTCCCGCTTCCTTGAGCTCCGTATGTTCTTCGACGTGTATTAAATGGTTCGAAGTTCCCAATGAGTCTGGGCTTCCTTCTGTAGTCAACCACTTAATCACTTGTTGAAGCTGTGACCTTTGATTAGGGACTTTAGAATACAATAATCATGATGGGTATCTAAGTCTACAATCCCCCCTGCCAATGCGTATGCCCCATCGCTACAATGCTGCCTTCTAATGTAAATGCTCAAGCACGCCAAACACCTGATTAGCAGTACCTACCCAGGTATACTCCTCTTGACTACTTTTGGACTCATTTGCACCCTAATCCACATCCTTAAGACTCTCGTCCTGCTGTCTCTCCAGTCGTCCATTAATGCCACTGTCGGTTACATCTTTCAGTTGCCGAGCCTTCTTCACCTGCAACCCTTTATCAACTCCCTGTTTCCCTCCAGATTGCTTCCTCCCAGCCCTAAGTTTCTCCCTCGACATAATCGTCGTCTCAACCCCATTAGGCCTCTCACTCAGCACTTCCTCAACAACCAGCTTCTCCGTCGACGCAGACATCTTATCTTTTCCGCCCAACGGCTTAACCTCAAGCTTCAACACCCTCTCTTTCTTTGCTCTCGGTTCCGGCGCTATCTCATACATCAGTCCCCATTCCTTCTCCATCAACGATCTCAGAAAGGAAGAAGGGAGGGAACTCACCACGCCCATTCTCCTGCACATAAAACCGCCTCAACATCAGAATAGCCTCCTCCCTCAACCAACCCCCACTAACCCCATAATCCCCCCCCACCACCTCCCTCTTCCCAGTCCTCTTTATCTCCCGATCACTTTCCGTAAACAAGCCATTCGAAGATTGAATATCAAGCACCCCTCCCGTGCCACCAAACTTCTCATTACCCGCGCCGAAATAAACGTCCGCGATCCCAAACTGCCGCAGGAGAGATGCACACATAATACACGGTTCCACCGTTACATACAAACTGCATTGCTTCAAGACCTTAAGGCGTTCGGGGAGATCGAGGCCTTGGAGGGAGGTTCCGAGCGGGATCTCGGCTCCGTCTTGGGCCTTGGGGAGAGTGCAGGGAGAGGAAGAGAGGAGTGAATTTATGGCGATGAATTCTGCGTGCATGGTACCGTTATACGTCTCATTTGTGGCGTTCTGGCCCGTGGAAACGATGCCGTGGACTGGGTGCACGAGGATGCAGCCCACGGGAGTTTCGTTTGTGTTGAGTGCGTGTTGGGCCTGTGGACGTTAGTCAAATTGGATCAAGAAGATACGGGATAGAGGGAAAGGACCATGGAAAGCGCAGAGCGCATGTGCGTCAGGTGAATTGAAGCCATGGTGAGAAGCGTGTCGCGGATGGTTGTGGATGTGGGGGGTTTGTCATGGATGGTGAAGCGGTGGGCGATGAATGTGAAGGGGGAAAGGGTAGAAGGGGGTTTGGGTTGCCATTGTTGCGGTTGTGACATTTGAGGCGGGTGGTGACTTCTGTTTTTGTTTTGGCGAAGCGAGTTGGGAAAGGGGGACTGATGCGTGCCCAGGTGGAAAGAGCGATTTGTGGGCGTCATGTGACAAGGTCACGAGCCTTGCACTAACCGTCTCTCTTTCCAGTGATAACGGTGGATCGCTTTTAGAACATCGATTCTTATTAGTTTGGCTTCCCGATTTCTATGAGAGTCATGCCTCTTTTACAGACTTCAAGATTCTATTTATAGCACACACGTGATATTCTTAGGATTACGAGTGTGTAGCCTTTTCTTCCCAAGACAACTCTCAAAACCCTTGCATTATCTGCTTACTTACTTAGCTCCTCTATACACTCTTCATCTACTCCTCCCTTTCTTACGCTCCTCCCTCTTCCTTTCCCTTCTTCCAAACTAATTCTTCCATTGCATTTACCCCTGACACCCAGAACACCCTGCATCCATTTACAGAGGCCCCACCTAGGTATCCGAGGCCCAAAGTGGCTTGTCTGGGACGGAGTGGCGCACTTGTGTCCACGGCGAGAAGCTCGGATACTCCGTACCATCCAGTTTGATCATGTACAAGTTACCTAAAGAGGCACGACCAAGAAGTCTGCCTTCCGAATTGGTTACCCCGTATATTTGTGTTATAACAAATCCTGTTATGTTTCATGTGCTTTGCTTTGAGATCCTTTTAGCTAATTATGTTGGAAATCCGCACCTTTATGTGCCTCTTTAGGCTGTGGTTTGGTAGCTCGGTATTGTTTGCTGTTTGGTTGAGCGAGCGAGCGAGCGAATCGCTGCAATCCGAGCCCCACCTCACTCAGCCGAAGGGTCTTTTTTGAGCCTTCGCAGAGGTGTAATGCAGGTGGTTGCTTTGATGGCGATTTTGATGCTCGTGAGGCACTGAGGCTGTTCTCTGGTGTTATATCGGGCCGGGACGGAAAAGGGAGGCGGGGGCGGGCTGCAAGGGAGACTTCAATACCGGTACTTCGTACTCCATCATTACATTGCAATTGCGGCTCTAGCCACCCTTATAAAATTGCAAAAAGGGGTTTGGGAGAGTGGCCCTTGATTGGTATTACTGTAAATGGTACAAATAATGTCCATGAGGTTGCACTTGTAGTAAGTACAGTAGCAAGATGATTGATTATACAGTACTTGTGAGTGTGAAACGCTCTGAATCTCCTAAACGGAGGAGATGATACTGTTGGTTTGCAACTTGCTAGACGCGTGGGAGAGGCACTGATCTTATGTAAGGGGACTAAGTCCGAGATGCTGAGCTGACGCAGATGCTGACGCTGTAAGGGGTATTTTTATCGTGGTGCAGATAGGGGGCGTAAGAAAGCGAAGGCTGAGTAAGTACTTCGTAGGTACTGTAGCGTAGTCGACCCGCCCACCCACAGCTGAGTGAGATCTTAAAGAAGCAAATACTGTACGTTAATATGCGAGCGGGATAAGGGCAAATTGCCATTAATGCAATCTTGGTGACATTGTATCGAGTACAGATTCCAGAGGCTATTGTAGGAGAATAATAAATCAATAATCGGGGTTGCCTATGATACGCGGGGTATGAGGAAATCTCCCGTCGGGACCTTGAGCCATGGCAGAGAATGGGAGACGGAGCGTACAATTCCTTGGTGCGACCCCCTATTCCAGGATTGGTGGATGGTGTAACGAACGTGATTGCGCAAGAGAGGGAGGGTGAAACACACACACACACACACAAACACCACGCCACGACCCAAGAATCTTGATTGGTTAGTCATATTTAGTATCGCGCAACTATTTTCTTCTCAACTCGTAACTATTTAGCTGATTAGGTACTCTAATACAAGGTAATAAATTCTAAATACGAAGTAGGGTATTATTACGGAGGTATAAACTGTTTGCTTCTGGCTGATTCTATTCTTTCCTGCCAAAATCTCCACCAATAACGAGCCATGCATGAGGTGGAAGAGGCGTGGACTAGGCTGTACGAGGTGGCTAAAAAAGGGGGCATCAGCCGGCTCCCAAAAGGGGAAGGTGCGCTTGGCACGGTCATCTCTCGTCTAAATTCCAAACACCGTGTCCTCTACTTATAGACAGCGTGGCCTCCCACCATTCTCTCTCCCAAGAACCACAGAAGCACAAGGACATCAACCAAAAGAACACTTCCCTTCTGTGATTGGGTAGACAGCAACTCCTGACCCTTTGCTGTCCTGTCCACTGAGTCATCCGCTGACCAGCACACATCCTTCCTGACACTGTGTCTTCATTATGGACTGTGATACCTCCTACATCTACTGAGGGCAAATCCTACAACTCGCCATTCCTCAACAACCACTAGGCTAGCCACTTCACAAGGAACAAGCCACACCAGATTCATTCAATATGTCGACTCCACACATCAAGTTCGAGAACTCGCCCGTCGACAGTTTGGCTGACAGCTTTATCTCGACGCCCGGCACCCAATACCCATCCCTCTTCGCCAACAACACCATGGAACCCATCGAAGCCATGACCCCCCAGTCATATGAGGATGACAGCATGTTCGGCGGCTCCGTCCGTGAGGACAGCGTGCTTGACGATAGCCCCGAAGGAGACAAGAAGCAGGTAAAGAAGAGGAAATCTTGGGGACAGCAATTGCCAGAACCAAAGACCAATCTTCCACCGAGGTACATATTGGACAGCAGGTTCACCATCATTGATCAACCAGCTAATTCCCTTTCTAGGAAACGCGCAAAGACTGAAGACGAGAAGGAGCAGCGACGAGTCGAACGGGTTCTCCGAAACCGTCGTGCAGCTCAATCTTCAAGGGAACGCAAGCGTCAAGAAGTAGAGGCACTGGAGGCCGAGAAGCGTCAAATCGAGCGAAGAAATCAAGACCTCGAGATGCGACTGGCTCACATGGAAGAACAATACCTCAGAGTCACACAAGAGTTGGCTCAAGTCACAGGCAACAAGATGCATGTCTTTGGATCATCATCTGTCGTCTCATCACCAAGTCAAGAATTACGTCAAGCCTCCCCAGTTACATTTTCACAAGAGCTCTTCTCATCCCGAGACTCCAACCCCACAACAATCAACAGGCAATCAGTCCCTGAACCTCACACCTTACAAACCGTCAACCCCGCCTCCCTCTCCCCTGAAATCCGACCTGTCGACGATCTAACCAACGCCAGTTCTTCCGATATGACACAACATCCTGCCGCGGTGTTGTGCGACCTGCAGTGTCAGTCGGAAGAACAACGGCCCTGGATGGATACGCCGACCACAACAGCTTCGGCCATCTCTCAAATCTTGATCATGACCACGTTTCTCAACATGATCTCAGCGAGTACTTCAACGCTCCTCAACCCTCTGAGTCAGATCATTACCTCCTTGAGAACGGGATCGGTCCTATCGCCGACAGCTTCAATCTTGACTTTAATAACATGGTTAACTACAACGATGGCGCCTTTGACGACATCAACCTCGACGACTTCCTCCATAACGACGACCAGCCTGCGACCGAGATTCACTCTTCGGATAAGCTTGCTGAGACGACTGCTAGCCTGCAGCCCCAACTTGGCGCGTCCCTTGATGGATGCGACAGTGGTGGCAATGCGGTCAGCGTCTGAACAGCAGCTAACCCACGACTGTCTCTCTGGCGTAGATGCGAGTGTTCGTCATTTTGGAACAAGTTCACCGAGTGTGGAGTTGTTAATGACGTTACTTTGGGCTATCCATGTAATCGAAAAAGAACGAGAGCAAAAGGAAAAGACACCCAAGCTGGACGCAGCTACGGAGGTCAGACAGGCGTGTGGGAAGCTGGATGAAATGTTCAGACCTAGAGATATAACACAGAAGAGAGTTTCTTATTTGTCTAGGGGGGGTGGGAACAGAGCCACGGGGCAAAAGTCCTCGGAGGATTGGCGTACGGAGTTTAAGAATCATCTACCTTGATCCACCTTTAGCGTTGGGATTGAGTGGCCCTTTGTACACCAAATGTAACATGACTTGCTTACTACCACTATTATCTTGCATCGCCGTGACCATGCCACGTGAAATAAAAGTATCCCTAAGTCGAACCATCATTGCGACGTTCTAGTTCATAGTTATCGTGCAAGGCCACCTTGATCAGCATATTATATATTGCTTCAAACTCACCATTATCAATTAATACTCTTCATTGAACCTCATTCCCTTTATTTCATCTCATCTCATCTCATCTCATCTCCATCTTACTCTCCCTATCCCCATAATACCCACCAGTATATACACCTCTCTTCGCCCACATATACACTACCTACTATGTATGTATGTATGTATGTACGCTCTACTATACTATACTATACCCTACGAACTCCTAACTGGCTGGCTGGTTGGCTGGCGTCACTGCGAGATGCATGCATGCTCCGTTGCTTGTTCGAGAGAGGCGAGAGGCAATGAGGGCGAGAAGGGCGTGCAGAGAGGTTGAGTATGGGGACATGGGATGGAAGGAGATGGAAGGAGATGGAAATGCAAGGGTAAGGGATGGATGGTGTGAGAATGCGGTATTGGTGTTGGGTAGGTAGGTAGGTAGGGAGGGAGGTAGTTCAAGAGTATTTATCGGCTTTATGGGCTTTGAGGAAAAGAAGGTGTATGATTATGCGCACAGTGAGGAGAAAGTTTGGGTCGGGGACTGGAATTTATTGGCAGCCAACGTTTTCGTGACATTTCATTTCATTCCTATGACTGACCCAAATGCATGTATTGGTACACATGTACGCCCAAACCCAATTATCCAAACAAAAACCCATCCTATCCCACCCTGTATGCCCCTTCCCATTTTTGGATATATTAATACATCTCCCCTTTACTAGGACTCCTATCCCTGTCTCCTTTACTAGGACTCCTGTTCCCTTTGCTCGGGCTTCTCGACCCTTTACTGGGACTCCTGTGACTAGGTGTATGACTCGGCATGATAGCTTGAAAGGTCTGACCACCCCATTGGTCATACCCAATATTATGCTGTGGTGTTTGCGGCGGAGCTCCCCATTGGAAGTTTTGGCCAGGTGTTGGTGGATAGTATGGTTGTGCTGTTGGCATGGTTGAGGGTTTCGAGGAGCGGAACATGCCGAATGCGAGGTTGTTGGCTACGATACAGACTGTGACTAAGAGTACGACGAATATCTGAATAAAGTTAGACATTGAATACCTTCTGACACAAGGGGAATACATACCATAGCCTTGTAACTGATCGGCTCGATGAAGCTGTTGAAGATTTGCGCAAATGTATGAGCGCTTACTTTGGCCCGGCCGACACTGTTCGGATCCCTGTTCATACACAGCGCCCATGCATTGCAGACATTCTCTAGGGCTGGAAGTCGCATATCTGGGCCGCATCTATTATCCACGTAGTCTCGAGCACATTTGCCGATCTCCGCCATAACTTCCGCTCGCGCCTCACCAGCAGCGTTGTCTACATCTGCTCTGACAGCTGTCCAGAAAGTATAAATGCCAAAGACAGTCAGGCCAAGAAGGAAGAGGTTGAACCCCAGTTGCGTATAGAATGATAACAGGTTTGGCAGGTTTGGTCGAGACTCGATGCCGTTGAGGAATTCTGATATCCAGCCTGGCTTTTTCTCGTCTTTGCCCTTGCTCGTTGGTCGTGAACCCCCCGAGTCTGAGTCTGAATCCCAATCATCTCTATGCGATTTGACTACTGAATAATCTCTCTCCATCCGTTTGCGTTTTCGCACCTTTTGCGCTAATGCATTTCCATATTTGCCACGCCGCTGCTCAGCTCGTCCTGGACTGTATCCTAAGAAGCTTGCCCCATAACGCCCGAAGAGTTGCTTTTTCTCTGAACCACCGGTGAATGCTGCCATGGTCATACTTGCTTTTTGCGCGTCCGGTGTATCTTCTGCATCTGCGTTATCTGCTGGGGAGGATTCGGCGCCTGATGCTTCGGAGAAGAGCTCTGGATCGAATGGTTTCCGTGGAGTGGTAAAAGAAGGGTTGCGAAATGGGGTTGCTGGCGTCGAAGATGAATTTATGAAAGAACTTGATGGTTTGGGGGACTCGAAATTTGCTGGCAATTAAGTTAGCTGGTGAATTGTAAATGTCTGTGGTGGACTTACAGTTGAGTCCCGGTTGGGGCTTGAATTGAGGGAATGGACTATTTGGGTCTGTTGGACCTTTGGTCTGCCACTCCCAATCCATAGGACTTTCATGAGTGCGTCGTTGATTTCCAATATTGTTGAACATATTGCAAGTTGTCTGCGATAACAAAGCACTGGCAATATGGGGTGGGTGGGAGGTTAAGTTGAAGGAAGGCAGCGATCGGCCGCAGGTGAAAGTAAACAAAACAAGGTTCAGTGTCGTTGCCCCGGATTTAAGGTTATCACACTAGTCTCAATTTAGAGCGCGCATGGGCCACCTAGAAATGTCAAGACGGACGACAACCTAGAATTCATTCAACAGAACAGCTACAAAAGAACATCCACCCTATCTCTTTCTTCTCTCCTCTTACGCCGCGAACCACATCAATTATTCCTGCCAGTTCGCAGTTTTCCACGACTTTTCCCCGACCACCCGATGTAAAGTCGCGAAACTGCCCTTCTCCCTTTATTAAATCTCCACCAACCCCCAGTGAGAATGTCGGATTCAGACCTCAATTCTCGGCCTACCACGCCTCTTCCAGAAGCTGGTAATGATGCTGCAGACTCTGAGCAAGGCACGCCTCCACCTCCTGCTGCCGATGCTGACGACGATATGGACAACCTCGATCCCGACGACGATGACAAGGATTCACTAGCATCAGAGCTCTCCGAAGTCGACGAAGCTGAGTTTGCCGATTTCGATCCCACAACAGTAGCTCTTGAGGATAGACCCTTGGTAGATATCGATGAGGATGCAGCGCGAACATTAAAGGCAGGCAAGCGGAAGAGAGCAGAGGATGGCAAGAAGCCAAAGGAGGCGAAACGGGACAAGAAGAAGAGACGTCGTGATGACGATGAAGATCCAGATGGAGAGCAGATTGATGGAAAGAGGGTTAGGAAGCCAAAGAGTGATGGAGAAAGGAAGAGCAGAGAGGGAGGCAAGGAGCGAAAGCGACCTACCGAGCCAGATGATGAGACGCTTACTCCAGAGGAGAGGCGACGGCGTGCACTGGACAAGGCGATGGACGACGCTTTGAAGGCTCCCAACAAGAGAAGACGCAAGAAGGATGAAGTGGTAGGTTTTTGTCCTTGCGCGCAGCGAGATGGCCGCTAACAGGATTACAGGATCTCGAAGAGGCATTTGACGATGAGATCGCGGCTCTCAAAATACGCATGGAGCAAGCTTGCGAGGCGGACAACGCAGCTCGTGAGAGTGGCAAACCTGCACTCCAAAAGCTCAAGATGCTTCCCGAAGTAGTCAGTCTACTGAGTAGAAACACTGTTCAGCATTCCATCGTGGATCCCGATACCAATTTCCTCCAATCTGTCAAGTATTTCCTAGAACCATTAGGCGATGGAAGTCTTCCAGCATACAACATTCAACGCGATCTTTTTACGGCTCTTACGAAACTACCTATCGAGAAAGAGGCATTGCTGAGCAGCGGTATTGGCAAGATCGTGCTATTCTACACCAAGAGCAAGAAGCCTGAAATTGGGGTTAAGAGGATTGCGGAACGGTTGATGGGAGAGTGGTCACGACCGATTTTGAAGCGAAGTGATGATTACAAGCAGCGCAAGGTGGATACTAGAGAGTACAACCATCAGTACGTTGACCTTGCATTTATTTGTTTTCCTATGCTAATATTCCCAACAGAGCTGCTCAACTCGCCATCCGCCCCTCTGGCACCCAAGCCTCGCAATCAAGCTCATCCCAACGTCCTGGTCTTTCGAAACGTGAAATTGAGCGAGAGCGTGTTCTTGCCCAACCCAACAAAAGTAACAGAGCCAGAATGGAGACCTCTAACTCTAGTTACACTGTTGCGCCGAGAAGTACTTTTGATCCTAACCAGGGTCTCGATCCGTTATCGAGACCAATTGGTGCTAGTGCTGAGTCTGAAATCAAGAAGTTGATTGAGAGGAAGAGAAAGAAGAAGAGTCAGGGTGCTAGGAGAGGGTGATCTGGTCTGCTTGGCAGCATGTACTATCATACTTACGGAGAGCATCGTACTGAGAACTTCAGGGAGATACAATAAAGGTGCATTTTCAGCTCAATTACCAGACAGCAATGTCGATGTCCGACCACTGTGGGGACTTCTAGCAGGACGTCTATGGCGCATAAAATCATGATTTTCGGTAACGGAACAGCGCTAAGAATTTTATTTCAAGATTCAGGATTTGCCTATACTTGTTCGTGACAGTAGCGTGAATCCTTTACTCGCTCTTGTTGTCTACGTGCCTACATGTATTTTCCCAATGGGTTTCTTTGCCCTCATTCTATCGCAATTCTCGTTTGCTCTTCTCGTTTGCTCTTGTGTTGAAGCCCATGCAATGACGGCAGCGCCATGTCTGTTAGTTCTCGTTTTCTGCATTACCTATTTTCACGAAAGCCATATAAATCCCCTCAATCCTCGACAAGAAAAGTCAAATGATCGCGCAGCAAGTAGATAGATAGGTAATAATGTCTTCCTCTACCCCGGGCAAGAAGTCTTTTTTTTTTTTCTGGTGGCAAGGATTAAATGGAACTTGAATCTGGCTTTGGAACTGTAAGGGGGTTATGGTTTATGGTTTGTGAGTGGCGGGTTTGGAGCTTGTGCTGCTGACTGGTGAGTAGGGAAAGGCTGTTTGTTGATAGGGGGCGGGGGATAGGAAAGCGGGTAAAGGACGAGGTGGGAAAAAAGAAGCAAATGGCGAGTGGAGGGAAGTCGGTTGTGAGTGAAGGAACGGATGTATCAAGTCAACTTACAGCTTACTCAATGGACTGTATGGGTTTGCAGTCAGTCGGTCATTCTATGCAAAAGAAAGAAAGAAATGAACTTATTTCAGCATCTTCTTTTTGTTTTTGTGTCAAGGAAAACAGTTCGTTTGTGCTGTAGTTAACGATTAAGGTGAATTCAACTAGCAGTATTGACATAGTAAAGAGAATGCCTTCCTTATTAAGTAATTAATCACTAGAGATTTCCAGATTCCTTACTTAAAGGATCGGTTAGCAAACTGTCAAGTATCAATGGCACAGCATTGTATAATTCTTTTCTGCATCTTATCCCATTCGCGTTTGGAGACTTTACTTCTGAGTTTAAAACCATTCATTGCATCAGACTCCGTTATGTTCCTCTAAATCTCCTGAGAAATAGATACTAGAATAGCGGGCACGGTGGGACGGACGCCTAAATACTTGCTCATGGTAGGGAGAGTATGAGGTATGTGGAGTTGGCTTAATGGGGGAAAGCTGTAGGATGTGGTGGGCCTATCTGCACATAGCTTCTTCTGCTTGTGGAAATCTGAATTGAAGCGCTAGGTTTGAGAAGGGTGGAGGGAGGAGAGGGAGGAATTAAGTATGCTGGGGAAACGAGGATAGTGTGAGTAAATAAGCATGTTCACATTAAACAGAGCTGTAAAAAGATCACATAAAGTTAAGAGTACTTCACCTCAAATGCAACATTTAACAATTCATTGTTTAATAACTCCTTGAGATTCAATTCCGATTCACCACCAATCAATTGGCCGCACCACCCTCATCCAACGCGCCTTCCGAAACAACCCGGGTTGCTTTTGAGTCGTTGACGGATATCACGACAGGCATGACTCTATTCACAGACAGAATCGCCGTTGTCTTGTCGCCCCCAATCTAATATCCCGAAGCTTCCTTCCACGCTGCATAACAAACATTTGCCTTAGGACAAGACAAGACAAGACAAGAACCAATTCCAAAACACTCGTTTGCGGCTTATGTCAAAGCTACTTGGTCTAGTTAGATAATCAATCATCATATAGGTACTTTATGGAAGGGAAGGGTTAGTTACTTCGAGCCTCATTACACAGCTCTGACAACAAGCAAAAGTCGGACAGCATCGCGACTTACTCTGAGACGCGATTTACAGTACACAACCACAGGACCTAATCATTTCGTTATTAAGCAAGTCAAACTCAGACTCCAACCTCGTCGCAGAATCAACTACGATTAGCGATTCTACCAATCCACAAAGGTCAGTTTACCATAATCAAAAGCGTTTCTCCTTCCATTTAGTCCCGAACCTTCCTGAGAATCCCGGAACGGTTTTCTTCGATTGACTGGTTTCAAGCCAGTTACTTGATTCCCTCCAAAGCTGACTTCTTCTTCTTCTTCTTCTGCTGCTTTTAGTACGAGAACACAAACACATAAACATACGAGCGGAAGACGCAAGCAAGAAAGAACAAGACTACAAACTCAACAAGCATACCGAATTGAGTCACTATACAGAAAACGGCTATTGCTATCGAGCGCCCTGTCCCCATGACGGACACCAGCAGGGAGAATGAGCAGACACAGAGCACAGTCACATCTATGCCTACGCACAGAATCTGCTACCCATCACTTAGCGGCAGGACCTCAATGGAGACAATCATGCAGGACGCTGAAGAAATGACGCGGTTTTCTCGAGTAGGAGCGCGCCTACTTGCACTTCCGGCCGAGACGGTCGATGCACGGATTTTGGAGCAGGTGGAAGTGGAAGTGGATGAAGAGCATAAGATCAAGTCGATTTCGAAGGAGGCCTCAGCCGCGCCTGAAGCTACGGACGATGCGCCGATCCCAGTCTACGCATTCGCGAAGACGAAGTCGCAGAGGATGATGAATAGGAATGCGATGGCGAATCCGGGTGCGAGTCTTTATGTTGCGGTTGCGGGGTATTCTTATAATGGTTAGATGGATGGTTGTGGGAGTTGGGGTTGGAGTTGGAGTTGGTTGGTTCATGGGTAACATGAATGGATGGGTGGATTTATTAATGCAGTACTTGCGAGCATACTTACGTTAACTTGCACATTATAGCGAATAGAAAAATAATCAAGCACAACGAGCCCAATAGCTTGAATATCTGAATGTGAAAATTACTAATTTATGTAATGATTAGTCGTGTGGAGTTAGCTTAGTCGCAATAGCAGTCGTTGAAAATCGCTTCTCGCTCGCGTCCCCTTTTCGCGACTCGCTCGCTAAACAAAAGTAAACAAAGATATTTCCCTTTTCGACCAAAATTTCTAGCAATAGCACGTATAAATGCATTCTGACAGTGAGGAATTCTCCAACAAGGGTAATTCAATGGAAAAAGATACGGACATCCATAAGCATAAGATATCTAACGAGCAAAAAGGAGCACACGACGCCCAAAGCAGCAAAACTACAGATTAGACCCTCACATTACCCCTAAGGATACGACCAAATGAGTCTTAAGTAAAGGGCCACTCGAAGTTCCTTTTGTCTTCGACTCCTCCTGAGAGGAGCCCAGTGATAGCGGGCACTGACCAATCTCCTAAGCAAGGCTGGCTGCGCATTGGGTTGCGGCGTGGGTATCAAGCTCTAGAGTCAAGGGCGAATTGTTGAGATATGTGTTTATTTTGATACTTATGGGGGAGAGGGGTTGCGCCGAGAATTGTCCTTTTAATTGCGCGTGGTTGGGTACGTACTTATTCTGGCAGAATCGTGGGCTGTGTGGATGGGTTGTATAGGAGTGTGAATTGCTGAAGGGGTCTGCCACATGATGAGATGAGATGAGACGCGGTCTGCTTTGGAGAAAGGGTATATATGCCTGACGACGGCATCTATCTGCATTGCCTATCCGCATTTATAGCTTCCCTAATGTTCACACTTGTTGGCGGCGTGGTTTAAAAGGCCATGTGATGAGACAGTGTCATGGATGGTCCTCTAAGAGAACAGGTATTAGAAACCAAGAATGAAAGAATGATAAAAAGCAGACACTCACCAAGAATTGACAGAAGGCGAGAAGTAATCTATTGACTAATGAGGAAAGAATATTATCAAGTCTGCTGAAGCACTAGCCTGCCTACTGGGTCCCAACGCTAGGCCCCGAGGACTTTTGGGAGATCAACGACAGACAGTACGCAGTAACTTGAAAGCAGCAAGAGAGCTAGCAGGAGTTTCTGATGATGCGATATACGCAGTATAATGGGATGGCATGAGATTTGCGCCTCGCAGACTGATAGAGAGTACTTCCATTGGCATGAGATACTATGTCTCTCCTTGGTGTCGCCAAACACTCGCGAATCGGATCTATAGCAAGGCTATACGAGTAAAGCGAAGCGAGCGAAAAAGGAAGGATCGGCTATTACTCCTGTCTTGCGAGAAGTGATAACTGTTCTGAGATGTTCTTGATATTGGGGTTGGGTCGTGACATGTGCCAAGTGGACCGGGTCGATGGGCCAAGGCAGATGTAACCGCGTTTTTGATCCACCACTGTTTTTCTAGAGGGCGAAAGCGAAAGCGAAGGAGAAGGCGAAGTGGAGTTGAGAGATCGAGGGTTTAGTTCGATCGGTTTCTGGGAGTTCGAGACATCGGGTTGCCGGGTTCCGGTTCTGTTTCTATCTAGGAAAGAAAAGCACAGTACTCGGGCCGGAGTGAAACCACATCCACAAGACATTCCTCAGTTCCTTATCCTTGCAACACCTCCCATAGTGACGCTCTTTCTATTTGTCACATGAAGGGATATTCTAGAGGAGTGCTGTCTCTTGCGACACCCTTCAGGTGAGTAGATAATTCGAGACCCGCTAGTCCAGTATTGGAGGCTGCACTTACCCTTTGTGGTTGTTTGCCCCCATATTCCCCGATACCCCACCGAGCCCACCTCTCCCGATGGGTCGATCATAGCTAACTTATTGCTGCGAGGGCGATCTTTCCAGCAGTTTGAGGCCATCTGTCGATGAGTTGGCTGGGTTCGTGGATGCGAAGGGTTCCCCCCTCTTCCTCCTGTTACTGTACCTACGAGTACCTAAGGTACGGTACCTAGGGCTAGGGTTCTCTGAGCCACGCCCTACCTAAACTAACCTCTCGTAGAGGTATCTACACTTACGGATAATTATTTCTTTTCGGCCGGCCTTTCTCACTGACCCTGAATCTTGCTACCTACCCAACCGTAGGTACGCTTCACTTCATTCTTCTTCACTCCCCCTTTCAACATCAGTCGAGAGGCTCACCTAAAGACAAGTCCATTTCGATCGTTGGATCGTGATCGTGTGCCGCTGCCCCTTTTGGCCCCACACCACCCCCCATCTCAGATTATACGTCATATTGCTGCGACTCCGAAAAAAAAAAAGTAGTCGCGTCTAGAATTTTCGACAACATCCCACTGCTTTCCAAAGAACCTCTGCAAAACTTCATGCTGCCCTACGTGCCAGAGATGCCAGAAGCACAACCATCTCCAAACATTTAAATATTCCTCTCGTCGCATCATCAAATCGCATCATCAAATCGCATCATCAAATCGCATCATCAACGATGGTCGGCGATCAAATTCCCTCGAAACATACAATCTCGTCGACTAGCTATGGCTGATTCAAGCTCCAGCAATCTAAGGAGGCGCCGCGGTCTTGGGATTGTTACACCAAATGCATGCACAGAATGTCGCAAGAAGAGAGCAAAGGTAATACCACGAGAAGCGCCACGGTTTCTATGTTGGGCTTGCTAATACCGACTTGTAGTGCGACGGTCAAGCTCCGTGCGGGAGGTGTACTTCTCAGAAAGGGGTGACTTGTGTATATGAAGTTCCGGTACATCTTCATACCTTTGATAATATAGTTTGATGCTTACACTACTCTTTTTGAAAAGGTCCGCCAATCAAAGGAACATATGCGATCCGAAATTGAACAACTGCGGGAACAACAAAAGCAGACTGGGCGTGTTCTCGCCGCTCTGGTTTCAAATAACGAGTCCGAAAAGATCCTCAAACAATTTCGAGATGGTGCTACGCTTGAGGATGTAGCTGAACAGTTAGAGAGGTCGGGTTCGATACCGTCGGCCTCTGGAGGCGGCCACACCACAACGTTCAATCATTGCAGCGACCACAAGGCTATCGAAAGTGCCTTGCAACCGGCGAGAAATATAATGAGACCGGATTCATCGAACTTTGGTTCAACAGATGTTCAAGGACTAGATCTCCAACCAACAGGCCAAGAGATGGGAAATGCATGGTCTGCATGGGGCTCTGAAGGCCAAACTCAAGACTTCTCCGGCGGAAGCCAAGCTGATTCTATGAATTGGAGCCCTGATGGCTTACCATATCCCCACCACAACCCAAATTACCCTTTGGTAGGGACGTGGAATCAGCCTGCTCGATCATCCCAAAACAGCCTAATTGAAATCTCCAGAAGCCAAGGACAAGAGACCGTACTTGGACATGAGTTTGGGTCCGATCGCACCAAAGATATGGTTACTGATGGTCAGTTCACTGGGTCCTGGACGTCAGTGACCTCAGACAAGGCATTGGTAGAGCATTTGATGGCTTTGTATTTTTGTTGGGAATATCCTACTTTCGCTTCACTTAACAAAGAGCATTTCTTGGAAGATTACAGATCTGGAAGTCAAAGATACTGCTCGTCCCTACTAATCAACGCCATTCTGGCTTTGGGCTGTAGGTTTTCGGATCAAGTAGAGTCGCAGTTAAGTACTCAGAGCAGCGAAAGTGCTGGAGACCAATTCTTCGCGGAAGCTAGAAGGTTATTTGAGGCCCAGACCGACCGGCACGTTCTGACCACTATTCAGGCCCTAGGGTTAATGTCAATAAGAGAGGTTAGTTGTGGTCGTTCAAGTCAGAGTCTCTACTATTCGGGCCAGTCAATACGACTAGCGATCGAGATGGGTCTACATCGTGAGCTTGAGGATGAAGAAATTGCAGATTCTCAAGAGAACCACGCTGTTCGATCGGCAACGTTTTGGGGTGCCTTTTCTTTAGACCAGTAAGCATGATTCCTTCCACTGTAGTCTTTCGACAGATTATATACCATGGCTTGAAACGCCGCCTCTAATTCCATATAAAGGGCCTGGTCTCTCAGCATCGGCCGGTTACCTCAATGCTCTAGGGACGTGGCACTGGTGGCAAAGCCGGATATCGTCGATGAAGTTGAAGCTTCAGATTGGGTTCCTTATACAGATGACGGTAATACAATTCGAAGTTACCCATGGATGTAGAATTTACGCTGATGACCTTCAAGGGGCCCCCTTTGAGCGGTCTTGCACTCAACCATCAAACATCCGTAGCGTGTACAAGACATTCTGTGAGCTTTCTGAAATAGTCTACAAAACGATGTACACACTTTACACGCCAGGGAGCCCTGTGACAGGAAAGAAACTACTCGATGTTTACACCAAGTACCTTAACTGGTATGACTCCATCCCCACGGCGCTGCGCCTGGGTCACAACTTTACCCCAGCAGTGCTCTTTGCCCAGTAAGACACCCCCATCCTAATCATAGTCTAATGCTGAAGTCTCGCAGTATGTATTACCACTTTGCCATATTACTACTTTTCAGGCCCTTTATCAAGCTTGAAATCATAGGATCTGGTCTTTCACCGCGCAATGTTTGCAGCCAGGCTGCCGAAGCTATTACAACCCTGGTGCATTCTTATTCCAAGTTATATACCCTCCGACGTACACCATCCTTTGTGCCTTGCTTCGTGCTCACTTCAAGTATCGCACACGTGGTCACCCTTGGTACCACCAAGGATGGACGCGAATTGCTTCAAGAGGGGATTCATGACCTGAAAGAGATGCAGGCCTGCCACGGCTTTGCGGACCGCGCTCTCGATATCATTCAGTATCTAATCAGCACTTGGGGAGTCGACTATTCTATGGAAACTGAATCCTTGGAAGAGGAATTGAAATATAAGCAGAACCCGAAATCACTGTGCCGAGTTTCAACGTCGTCATTGAACCAATTCTGTCCAAACGTTCAAGGTGTGGACATGGACCGCACGCTCGGGCCAGTTAAACAGGATGAAAACCCTTTGTTTTGGCCATTCCCATTACAGGGAGCACCGTTGTTGAACATAGGTGCGGAATTGGAGTCCAGCGGATTTCGAATGTTGGAAGTCGACGATTCGGCGTGAGGCCAACCCTCTGGACTTAATCTATGTTCACAATTGCTTCATCTTGAATCCAAAGCATACCCTACGAAAACCTTTTCCCATGGCCAACTATTTATAGAGAGCAAATAGAGTCAACAACAGGACCTGGTGGATGAACGTGTAATAAGCATCCCCACTTTCTTGAATAGAGAGAGAGGACATGACTAAGATCTGGCTGAGATGCATTCTCGGAGTATACGATATCTGGGCGGCGCGATTTCTTTGGACGTTTATTCGTACCTGCAGTGAGGAAATACCCGAGCATTGGAATGCTCTTGCGATAAATGGGGGCGTATGGTGTAATAATGAATACATTATCAAATCTTGCAAGTGAAGTGCGTCTTTAAGATGGAACTGAATTCAAAGAACGCGGCATCTGACCAGATATGAATTCTCTCGAGAGAAGCTCCCTCCAAAGCTCCGAAGCTCACAGGTGGCGAAGGCCGTTAGGGCCTGGACCGATCTTTTCGTTGAACAAGGGGGTGAAGCCAATAAGAAGCGCGGCAATCCCGCTGACCGGATCTGCAACAGAAAAATGAGCTGTTTTCTTGACTACCGAAATGCAACGTGCAGCCAATCTATGTAAGTATGGCGGGCGGCATCATTTTGCATTGGGATAACATTTTATGCAGCTGTAGGAGGTACTCTATAACTCTTTCAACGCTTTGCAGACTTGCAGTGCAGTGGTGGAGTTGTGGTGGAGTTGGAAGAGGGGTGGAGGGGCAGGCAGAGGGGCCTTCAAAGCCAAGGTAGACTAGACCAGTTGTTTTCCCAGATTGCGTATAGTATTAACGTGAGATGAGGATAAATGTGGCTTTGGAGATTGAGGGAAGATCGACACAAATGGGGAGTCTGGGGAAAGATCCTTTGGGGTAGTATTAGTACGGAACTGTGTTGTGTAAGGCTGGGGCGGGGGTATGTGAAGAAAGAAAGAAAGAAAGAAAGAAAGCAATAGATGTATACTCGAGTACTTGTTCCAATCTTCTTCTCTCGCTTTGATATACCTTCTTTGCTTTTGAATTGGAATATACGCACAAGTACAATACTACAATACTCAAAGTAATAGTACAGTACTGCAATATGCATACATCGTATTCGCATCTACCTAAACGAACAAACGAACTTAGCCTCGAGAATACACCGGAACGATCACATAAACCGTCCGAAAAAATGAGGTAGGATATCCCTGAAGAAGCATAACAATACCTCTTCAAGAGATTTATACGTATTTACCAAGCCGAGTTCACTATCCAGCCAATCACAGGATCCTCTCGACTCAGTTACCAAGATTCTTGGAGATCCGGAACTGCCCGACTACAGATCTGGATGCGCTTGGACCCCTGCACGGGTGGCTTCATGGTTTGGCAGAAATCAGCCCACGACGTGGGTTCTCGCGTGTTCTCGCACGCAGATTCTTTCGCGCCGCCTCTCTCACCTCTGGATTGCAGACTCTCGGCGTATCAACCTGGTGGTCGGCGCCTCTCTCAAGTGTATCTATCGTGTATCAAGATGCAGAAGCGGTGGCATCGGGGTGGAGCAGAGGAGCCCTTGACCGCAAGGAAATTTCCCCAGTTATGTAGGCATGGTCGCCTTTTCCAGACCTCTTTTCTGCACCCGCGGAGGCGCCCGTTGATACTTTATATCCGGCCCCTTTACATCTTCCCTCGCGTATTGTAAGCTGGACCTCGAAGGCGCACTAGTAGTAAAGTCACATCATGTTGTTCTCAATACTCGTACGACTCGTACGACTACGAGTATCGACCGGCTCTGAGGCTGGCAGTTTTCAAACACGTTTGCGCATTCGGGTCTGTCTTTTCTCTTTCACGTGCTGCCAATCCCGGATGGTTGCGCCCTACCACCTTCCAATACAAATATCAATTGGCCTCACCCAGCGAAGCCCGGACGTCACCTATTAAAGACAATCACTTCATTATTTAACTTACTACTATCACGTTATCAATATCAGACCTTCGGTTTGCATATTGCCAATACAAGTTTTGAAGATATACCTTACCCTAGCAATACCAGCAAGGAAACAAACAACCAACCTTTTGCTAAACACACTTGTTTTGTGACGATCCTAGATGGCTGGCATTTTACAACGTCCAGGCGTTGATTATTTCTCGGTGAATAAGCAGAGATCTCAAGTAAGTGTATTTCAAGGTCATGAGTTGATGAGCTAGAGAGAGCTCCTTCCACCCTGCAGAAAGGAGGATTTTACCATCTTGAAAAAGAGCTTCATCCTGATTGGGTATTTTGCTTCTCAGGTGTAAGCCTCTTTGGTCTCATTGACATTCGACCAACCAAGCACGTTTCCCTTTACCACACTCACATCCCACCCAACATCACGCGACTTTACATCGACTGACATTTATACTTAATAGAGCAACACATCTGTCTCTCCTGCTTTTGTCTGGGACTCAAACTCTTACAACGACCCAGCGGACTCGTGTGATTCTATCCTCACATCGCCTACCTCACCAGAATCCATTACTTTCCCCGCCGACTCCTTCGCTCTATCCAAGGAGGATATCAAGGACCAGTCGTTTAACTTTGGCTCGTTTGAGGATTGGATGCGTTGGGACGATCCAAGTGACGCAGCACTGTCGCCAACATCTGACTTCTTCCCAGAGCTCAAGCTCGAGCCTATGTCTCCCAACATGAGAGGATTAGAGCTTCAAGGGGGAGGACAACTAGACGACTCGGCTGTTTTCGTCGAGGAACCCATCGCCGAAGAATCACTGTTCCAAACTCAAGGGTCCATGAAAAGTTCTCCACTCAACGATATCTCGCAACGAGAAGGCTTATACTCAACCCCTCTCTCCTGGTCACGGCCCGCACCAGGTTCCAGACAAGTAACCTCCCACAACGGCATTCTCACCCCACAGCAAGAAGCCAAACTCCGCGACATCGCCATGCCGTCGCAAGCCCGCAGCCCCACGTCATCCACTACATCATCGCCCGAGCCCTGCACGGACAACATGAGGAAGCGCAAGAGCAGCGCAGACGACGAGGAAGACGAGGACGAAGACGATGAAAGCCCGCCTGCTGGTAGCGGCCGTAGACACCCACCGATCAAGAAGACAGCACACAACATGATTGAGAAACGGTACCGCACAAACCTCAACGACAAGATCACCGCGCTCCGCGACTCGGTGCCGTCATTACGGGTCATGAGCAAGCGCAACTCGCGCGGTGAGGAGATCGAGGAAGATCTGCAAGGCTTGACTCCAGCGCATAAGCTGAACAAGGTACGCCTCTCATTCCCTCTTCATTCAATTTCCCCAAGATGTGTATGTATAGTACAACAACTAACACCCAAAAGGCAACCGTCCTCTCCAAAGCCACAGAATACATCGCCCACCTAGAAAAACGCAACAGATACCTCGCCAAAGAAAACTCGTCCCTCAAAGCCCGCGTCGACGCCTTCGAGATCCTCGTCATGGCCCGGCAGCCTCAAAACGTTAACCAGCAGCGCGCGGCCACTTCGAGTCGGCAGGGTAGCGCTGCGAGGTATAGTCTGGATGGTATCATGGGATGATCAGGTCCACGGCACGGCATGGATTAATTAATTTATTCATCTTCTTGATCTGTCTGTCTTGAAAATGCATTTACGATGGAGCGAGCTTGGAAGATCATATATGGGTCTGAACATTGCATTACAATACATTTTCCTGGAGTTTTGGGAAAGGAAACGGGACGGAACGGAACGCTGGATACCCTTGTCGAGACACATTCTCCGCGAAAGCGAAAAGCGAAGTTGTCTGTCTATTGATTGGTGGGTGGCAAAAGTCATTCTATTGTTTGCGATAATTGCAATTGGCATTTGTGGCTGGGAAGGCCTGCCATGGGCTGATCACATACTCCACTTTCATGTCTGGATTATGAATGAATATATTTATATATATAAAGGAGAAGGAGAGGGGGAGATTATATTAATGGATAGAGAGAAGGGGGGTTTGTAGTTAGTCACAGGAGTGTAGTGAGTGTTAGTATGAATATACTACATAACATACCATATCACAAGAAAGAGATTCCTGGTATCTAGTGAATTAATAAATAGCCTACCTATCTGTCTGTGAATGAAGAATATTTTTTGGAAACTGTATACCATCGTTCGTACATACTCTTACTCGAGCTCTAGTCTGAATAATGAAATGCATTCCGCTGCGCTGATTATGTATTATTTCTTCCATACCAGTAGTGTTCAACTAGCATCAACTCGCAAATGTTTCCATGCCATACTAACTACACTCACTCTTTTCCTATTTCCATTTCCATTTCCATCCATCTCACATCTCATCATTCCCACCCCTCGCCCACTCTCTTGAATACAGAGAAGCAGTAGCGCAACTTCCCCGCTGGAACTTCGGCTTTCCGTCTTCGCTCTCCGTGCTGTATGTCTTACCCTACGTAGGGTGTATCTATAAGGTAGGTTATACGGAGTATATAGTTGCGTGCGCTCTCTACGTTTTCAAGTTCTGTTGATTCTAGATAGATAAAGAGAGAGAGAGGGAGAAGAGAGTTGAAGATAAGTAAGTGTAGGTAGGATACTATACTAAAGCCCTCCTTAATTTAGCACCTACAATCTTGAACAACCTGTACTTGAAAAATGCTTCTTTCCCTTGTTAATACCGTTTGTTTTTTCAAGAACGTGGATGCTAGCTAATAAAGTATTATTTTACTACTTACTAATAACTAGTGTTCAATCCGAACGCTACTGTACGTCTGCGAATAGCTAGGGAGAAGATGACTTTTCCCTACAGTACCTGGGCCTCACGCTCCTAAGCCTGCAAAGCCATAGCCTGCGCCATCTTCTGCCTCGAAACCGCAATCTGCGCAGATAGCCGCCACGGATAATCTAACTTGGCTATGAAAATCTCGCACATCTGTTGCTCGTCAATCAGTACTATTCACCTTTGCCTTCTCTTCCCTCCTCCCAAACATCGGGAAGAAAAGAAACACAATCACGTACCTGTATACACCCCGCCCCCGCAAACTCCTCCTCCCCCAGCACCCGCTCCAGCTCCTCCACATCCCTGCAAGCAAAACTGCGTCCCTTGATCCCAGTCCCCTCTCTCGCCCCAAGAAACCCTAACATCGCCTGATGGTCCCACAACATGCTGATATCGTTATACCCCATCCCCGGCCCGTGAATGGCGCGCTCGATCGCATACCCGTCATTGTTTATCACGAAAATGATTGGGGTGAAGTTGAAGCGGATATAGCTGCCTATTTCCTGAACTGTCATTTGCAGCGAGCCGTCGCCGACGATAAGTATGACTCTGCTGCTGGGGGAGTCTGAAGTTGAAGTTGAAGAGGAAGAGCGTTTTTGTTTTTGTTTTTGTGCTTCTTTGGAGGCCACAAGAGCACCGAGACAGGCACCTACTGTGTAGCCGATGGACGACCAGAATGTTTGCGTGATGAGTTGCGTCGATGCTGGGAAGACGGCGTCCGTTAGCCCAAATTGCGCGGTGCCGGATTCGGTGAGGATTATGTCGTTGGGAAGGAGGAAGCGCCCGATGCGTTGCCAGATGTAGGATTGCGTTATTGGGCCTGATGTTGAGGTGCTTAGGACTGGTGTCTGTGGTCAATCCATCGTTGATTAGCAAAACTTGTTTGTTGTAGTCAGGCTGAATATCTTGGTTTTGGGGAGTGGAGTTACGTATACTTACTTCTACTTTTGCACGGGTGTCGGATTTGGGAAGACCGTACTGTTTTAGATCTTTCTCGATTTCTTCTACGATGCGCTTTAGCACTGGTAGGAAATGGATACCGTCGAACTTTTTGTCGTGGATTTGGCAGTAGTCGTGACCTAGTAATACTAAGTTTCCGTTGGGGATCTTCCGTGTGAAACCACCAGTGTTGGAGTCTGATAGGAGGAATCCAACGTTTAAGACTAGATCTGAGCTCTCGAGGGAGTCGGCACAGCCAGGGAAGGAAACTAGATAACTGGCTTTCAGTAGGTATTCAATTCCAATCCAAGGGATTGCGCAATACCTTCGCCGTTATAAACTCCATTATACTTCGAGTCAGTCTCATCAAACACTCCTTTTGAAAGAGGAGTCGAGTAGGTTGGAAATTGCGTCGCATTCGCAAGTCTCCTAGCTAGTTCTCGACCACCATGTCGAATCGTCAATACATCAGCCAGAATACTCGGTTTTGAGGATTTTCTAATCAATTCCAAAGTAGACTGCACCACCTCATCTTCCATCTGCGAATTGCTGTTTACGACCTTGGTGTTTAAAGGCTTCTCCAAGCGACTCGCATCTAGCGGAATACCAACTACATCCATGGGAACATAGATGTAAACCGGAAGTTTGCTCTTAACTCCAGCTTCAATAACACGGTCGATTTCCTGAGCCATAGTCTTCTCATCCGTGAGAATAGTGTGGGTTTTGCGTATAGGCTCCGCCATGCCTACGTAGACCGTCTGATCCATGCCCGGTTCCATGGTATGATGTAGCATGAGTCTTGCTTCTTGAACTGCAACCCTATTAGTATTATCTCTCTCTACCCTTGGAATTTACATACCTGCTCTTCCAGGCATGCCAACTACATGAATCATACCCGCGTGCTCTGCATATGCCCCAGCAACACCATTCATAGCAGACAGCTCACCTACTGCATAGGTGGTCACCAAGACACCTGGCACGCCTTTGATTCTCGCATAGCCGTCTGCGGCATACGCGCCGTTGAGCTCGTTGCATACTCCCAGCCAGTCAAGTTCATGGACTTTGAATAGCTCGTCCAGGAGAGTGACTTGAAGGTTTCAGTATGAATATGTGAGAGAATGGAGTTTTGCTTACGGTTAAAGTCACCCGGTACACCGAAAATATGTTCGATGCCCAGCTCGGCTACTCTCTTGAATAGATACTGGCCCATGGAAATTGTTGACGTCATTGTTACTTGTTCGTCTCTTCAATTCTCTTTGGATGCTTAAAGTAGGGGTCAGACAAGCAAGAGAGAGAAAGTGTGATTTGGTCGTCTAAAGATTAAGTGTAAGCTTGCCTTAGGTTTCTTTCAAGGTTCCTAAAAAGTGTACGTAAGATTATGCAGGTGGAATGAGGATGAGATCAGAAAGGCATCGGCTGCCGGTTGATATTTAAATCATAGAAGCTCGCTACACAATTCGCAGGATGGAGCGAAAACCGTCGGCGCGAGATGTACTTGAACTCAAAGTAGATGGGAAGGGCGCTCGGGACGCACTAGGGCGTGCTCGGCGTGCTCGGCAAGTTGGAGGGAGGGGTATATATAACCCCACCTCTCGCTTAAACTGCCGGATGTGGAAGGTATGGACCTCCTGCCCCTTTCACTTCAGCTTTAGTACGTACCTTACCTAATGCATTAGAAGGGATTTCAAGGGTTAGGGAAATATGATCAGCAAATTCTTTCTAAAATATAATTCTTGGACCAGAGTGCAATTCACGAACACACTTTGCCCTTTCTTAAACCTTTCCCCCTTGCAGATTTTCCGGGGATGCTGTACTGTATGCACCCCATTTGTGAAGTGTCCCTAGTGCTCTGTACATCATTAGCGACAGATATGTCAAGCCTGACAAGTCTCTCAAGTACGCCAGATAAAGTAGTCCCAAAGCAAGTCTAAACTATCCTTGTTGGTCCCAGATAGCACTGCTGTTATTCCAAACCTTTGCCCATTGGCGGGTGAGGTGTAGAACATGGCTGCGAAGATAAACATCAACGCAGTCAATATTGGCTGCATGGCCAGCAAGAAGTACAATAACCAGTTGCCATCGAGGGTTGCCGTAAGTACTATGATGAGCTCGTTGGTGGTGGTATAGTTGTATTCAGGTTGCGGCACGATCTGGTCTTCTATTATCTGCGGCAACATTTGCGAAAAACTTGCCCAGTAAGTGCTTGCAACCGCAGCTGTAAAAGCAGGAACAAACCACGAGGATCCATTGCATTCATAAGTATAGGAGTAGAGAATGAACAAGCACCGACAAGGTGTCTATTGGGAAAGGCGTGCAGTTGCTATTTGAGAGCATTATCTGGCTGGTACGCATGCCATTGCAATCCCCATCGACCAAAGACCCTGTAGTGTTGTTGATGCTCTATACGTCTGAGCACCTCTCACATGTTATGTTAAACATTCGAGCGGCAGATCGGAAGGAAATATCATCAGGCGACGATAAATTGTAGGTAGAGCTAATCTAGCGTATACCGATTTGAAAAGAGTGGCCCAGAAGGGATCTATGTCCATAGTTTTCAGTTGAGACACCATGCTAGTGACTGCAGCACTTATTCTCCATGTATCATTTCTCTTCTGACTGGTTTTAATCGAGGACATATAGTCTAGCAGAGGTAGGTCAAGTAAGGCGGTAGATTCTTTAACTCAACACTACTAACACCTACCTTATTCCCACGTAACAAGTGAAGAAAACAGGAAACAAGTCAAGTTTAATAATAGTCAACATGACCAAACATCAATATAACAATCTATTAATCAATCAAACCATACCATCATCTGCCTCGAGACATAGCGCTTATTACCCTGCGAATTACTTGCAAGTAGTTTGCATTTTATCTTTATCTTTGCACAGAGGAAGATCGGAAACGGGTTGGTGATATAGTCTTTTCCTTACCAAAGGGAAGACATTGATTGGAATGGGAAGAGTGCAGACATAGACGGCGAGAACTATAAGCAGAAGAGTACAGTGGTGTGGAAGCGAATAAACACAAACTGCGGAAGTGGTTGTACTCGTACAGTATAAGAGAACAAGATACTGCTGTAGGTAGGTAAGAACGTGAAGTCGCGCAACGCATCACGTCGCGTCACTTTGCTAATGCGCGAATCATTTTTCAACCCTCATTTTGCAATCCGCTCTTCATCGACATTTTCACTCACAGCACTCACAGTACTTGCATAAAATGAATGAGACACAGAATAGCATAATAGAAAAACATAAAGTAGAAATGCAAACACCAGGTTAGAAGCCCGGAACTGATTTTCTCTCTGCTATGCGGCACCTCCAGCGCGCGCGCATTCAAGCAAAGCGCCTCTTATTCATCCATTCATATCAAACCGATATATATTGTAAGCCAAGCCACGCCATATCCACGAAAAGAGATCCATTCGTAACGCCCATTGATATCATTCCGTAAACAATCCGTCCCATAATCCATCCATTCCCATTGATTCCATAAACCGAACTGAAAGCAACCACCAACCAGTCAGGCAGCATCAATTGTTCAATTCAACGGTCTTGTTTGTCGACCAAAAAGCATACGCAATTCATATCTATCGCACATGCCCCCCTCCATTGCCGTCCGTCGCAGTCACCATCTATCATCTCAAGAGTGAGGCGCATCTAATTCTTGGGAGTGACTTTCGTGGGTGTCTTCTTTCCGAAACGTGCTTCTCTGTGCATTCAGTCAGTTAGCACATGTATAATATATCAATTGCGCCGCGAATCCAGCAATTGAATTAAACAGAATACATATAGAAAGAAGAAGAATTTAACATACCTAGCAACAGCAGCCCTAGCCTGTGCCGCGACCTTCTTATCCTTCTTGCTCTTCGCCTTCTCTACCCTCCCCTTCTGCATCGCAGCTTTAGCAGCAGAGTTAACAGCCATCTTATCCTTCCTTCAAACTCAAACTTCAAAGATAACGGCTTGTCGGATCAAAGTAATTCTTGATGGGATGTGTAGACAACCAGGCGTTCTTGTTGTATAAAGAGTTTTGGAATTTTCGATTTTCGTGCTGGGGTTTGAGGAAATTTTTGGTTTGGGATGATGAAGGGTTGAGGGGTGACTTGTTTACCTTATATTGCTGAAGACGCGACTGCGGTTAGCGTCTAGAGCTAGGCTGCATGGGGAATATTAAAAGCAATAAGGTGAATATGTCACGGGATGTGACGATTTAGCGTTTCGAGGTAAAATCAACGTTGTGAATCATGTTGAGCGTTAATGGATTCTATCTCAGAATCAGCATTAAACTTCTACCTAGGTAGGTACGCTGATGTCTTTATCTCCTGGTAGTACAGTGTCTCACGAATCCTGGATGGGAGACTCGAAATCGAGCAATTGGCATATAGTCACGAGCACAACCTCTTCTATTGCTTTCTCAGTCGTACATACATCCATTCTAAAAGTCCATCAATTTCATACTTCGTTACAGGGTCTTTGCTCTTACCTGGTTTCTTGTAAATCACTCCAACCCTTCGTCGCTCATTAAAAATATATCCGTTTGTTCGAAGTCCTTCCAAGTTCCCAATTGATCAATTCAACCTAAGCAGCCCAATAAACTTCCACCTTGACCTGCTCAACAATATTTACCCACCCAGGGAACCTCGCCTTCGCCCAAATAGTGACCACATCCCCAACCTTCATGTCCTTCACAAACTGCCCTGTTGCAGTCTCCCTCCCCCTTCCTTGTTTCTCCAACTCGGTCCCATCGACGGATTCAGGTAGGATATTGTCATCGCAAGACCAGGTCACGACATGTTCATGTGTCTTCCCCTCGGCAGTGAGATTCCTTTGTAAACAGTTTGGTTGGGGTAACAGGGCATGTTCGAATTGATAATCTTCTGAAGAGGGGCCTTTGGGAACTGTGCGCGGGAGGATTGTGCGGAGGGAACAGATGACTGGGTTTGTAGCTTTGATTATCTTTTCTTGCGATTCTGTGTCGGTAAGGGGGGGGGAATTCAGGAAGGGGTACGGATTCTTCGGTCCTTTCTGGTGCTTCTATCTTTATTAACCGTGTTTAAATATACCAAAGGTGCATTCTTACCTGCTCGCGATGCGGATATCCTCTCCAATCCAACATCAAACCAAGAATATGACCCTCTATATGTCCCTTTATCTGCAGGGTTTCCTCCCCACCCCTGATCATGACTCTTCAGCGTAAAAACAATTTTCCGACACGGGGTCCCTCGCGACATAGAAACAGCAGTCCATCGCTCCAGTAACTCTTTCGTGGCATCATCTTGGACATCGCGGGACGGAGGCCATGGTTTGGGGGTATTGGAGGATTTCACAGCTTTATCGAGTGTGATATGGTCATCAGAATGTGTTCCGATGCCGGTGAGGGTGGTGGGGTTGTCACCGTTGGGTACATAACCCAAGGGAAATGTTCTCAACTGCTCGAGTTAGTTCATGCTTAGGTAGAAGAGTATGGAGTCTGCTTACTAGGAATCGATTTTCAAACTCGGCACCCGACCGCACGGAAATCGGATGGTCAGCATCATTGGTCGTAACGCTTGTAGTATGGGGCCAGTATTCGGCCAAGTCAATCACGACCTCGACGAGTTCTATGGGGAGACGAAGCTCTTTGAATAGAGATTGTTTGACTTGCAGCACATCCTCCACGGAAGGTTGATAGAGGGTAGCTTCAGTGCTCTGCTGCGCCATGTTGATTGTTCTGGGGCTTTTCTTGAAGAGAGCGTTGAAAATAGTTTTGTAGAAGTATTGGTAGAGGGCGAAGAGGGCGTTGCCTAGGTTGACTAGGATGTTGTAGATGCTTGCCATATGTATCATGCGGTGGTACGAGTATCATGCAGGGGAATCAGAGTAGGAGGGAGGTGATGTGATGATTCAAGATTGTTCAACGTCAATTACTATTTATTGCACTACTCGTATTGTAATGAGGATAGATCAGGGGCAGCGGCGAGATCAAGTTGAGGGAACTACACTACCTACCTATGTAGGCACACAGGACAGGCTTGAAGCCAGAGCAAGGCGACAACATCCAGATGACGCACTAGGCTAGTCCTCATTGGAAGTAGGTAGATATATCCAAAGGACCAACCTGAATAGGTCTAGCACAAGGCTGTGGTGGCTGGTCCCCGCACCTCGGGTCCTCAATCAATCAATCACGCAATCCGACCTCGGACGCTTGGACAACTTTATTTTTTGGCTGACAAAACTATGGATATTCCAGCTGGTGTAATGTTTTGTAGGGCTTTGATCGAGCTCAATCCTTTGCTCAACGTCTTCAATCCTTATAGATATACAACATCATGAACCCCACAAGGAGGAGTATTGTCGCCGCAGCGCGAATATCAATACGGCCTACAAAAATCCCAAGAAACTCCTGGGCAAGAAACTCATCAACAGCCACCAATCCGCCTCCCACATCAAAACAACAAAACGGCACACGATCTTTCCACGCCAAACCCCCCCAAAATGCCGGTCTGGCAGAAGCCTCAAATCCCGCAATGGCATTTCCCTGTCTCGACGCCCTAGAATCCAAAACTGCAACACTCGAAGCGCGCTCTATGGCCAGCGGCCCCGAGCCATCCTATACCAGCGGCGCAACACTCTCGTATCACTGCTCCGAACCTCTTCTCCTCGACTGGGGCGGTGTCCTTCCTTCTTTCAATATAGCCTATGAAACATGGGGTTCTCTAAACGCAGACAAATCCAACGCAATCTTATTACACACCGGTCTCTCAGCATCATCACATGCGCATTCCACAGAACGGAATCCGAAGCCAGGGTGGTGGGAGAAGTTCATTGGCCCTGGAGGCTGTCTGGACACGGACAAATATCATGTTATATGCACGAATGTTATCGGGGGCTGCTACGGGAGTACAGGACCAAGCAGTATCGATCCAGCAGATGGCAACCGCTACGCTACTCGTTTCCCAATCCTCACAATGGAAGATATGGTACGCGCGCAATTCCGGCTACTTGACGGACTTGGTATAAACAAATTGTATGCAAGTGTTGGGGCAAGTATGGGAGGTATGCAATCACTAGCTGCTGGGATCCTTTTTCCTGAGAGAGTTGGGAGGATAGCGAGTATCTCAGGCTGCGCACGGAGCCATCCGTACAGCATTGCGATGCGGCATACGCAGCGCCAGGTCCTTATGATGGATAAGAACTGGAGTCGGGGATTTTACTACGACAACATACCTCCTCACGCGGGTATGAAACTCGCGAGGGAAATCGCTACGGTTACATATCGATCGGGCCCAGAATGGGAGCAGAGGTTTGGGAGGAGGAGGGCTGATCCGAGGAAGGTGCCTGCACTGTGTCCGGATTTTTTGATCGAGACGTATCTGGATCATGCGGGAGAGAAGTTTTGTTTGGAGTATGATGCGAATAGTCTGCTTTATGTGAGCAAAGCTATGGATCTCTTTGACCTTGGCGCCGCGCATCAATCTGCCACTGCGGCTCGCCGTGCGGAAAGCTCAGAGCGGTTAGGGGCCAAAGATCAGAGTTGGGATGGAGCTACTTCTTGCAGTCTGACGCTTCCAGATACACCATACGAAGAACAGCCCGAAGCAGAAGCTCCCACTGATCTCAATGCGCCCGTGACACTTTCGTCCGCACCCCCACAAGATTTGGTTCTAGGGCTGAAAGGCTTGCGAGATCATCCAGCGCTTATCATGGGCGTCGAGAGCGATATCTTGTTTCCGGCGTGGCAGCAGAGGGAGATTGCTGAGACGCTGAAGAAGGGCGGGAATAAGAATGTTACGCACGTGGAGTTGGGACAGGACTTGAGTCTCTTTGGACATGATAGCTTTTTGTTGGATTTGGAGCATATTGGGGGGAATTTGAGGCAGTTCTTGGGATAAACAGAATATAGTCCCTTCTTTTTTAGGCCGAAGGTATATCTTGTTATTGAGATATGATTGTATGATTCATGGGGAAGCTGCATTTTATGGAGTTGTATCATAGCACTGCAGGAGTACAAACAGCAACAACAGCACGAAGTCGTTTCTCAATTAATTTAGACACTTCTAAAATCAAATATTATACCATATTAGTCCTACGAATCTCACACAGCAGTCCCACGCTCCCTCAGGACTCTTACAAAATCCATTCATCTGGTGATCCATCCGTCCACACTCTCAGCCGCTCCCCTCTACCAAATATTTGCTTCTTCGGCCTGGCCCGCCGACGATCCAGACCTCGTCCCACTCCACTCTAGCACGCTCCGTGATCCCATTACCATCCAATCACCACCCCTGTCATCTGCAAGCATTTTACTTTTTCTTCTTTCGCTCCGTTCTCTCTGCCCCGCGCCGCGATCCACACCTCCCCCTCCCTCCTCTTAACAATTCTTCTCACCACCCGCCCAACCTTCTTTCCTCCCCATCAATTCTTCTAGAGGGCATTGAAATTTCAATGCCAAAGCAACAGAGAATCTTATAACATCACCAGCGAGCGACTTCTAGTCTTTGCGCGCGCTGTAGAGGGATAGAAAGACTTGTTTGAGTGCGATAAGGGTTACATACGATAAGGGATTTTTTCTTCGTTTTGAAGAGAGAACTTGAAAAAGAGGCAAGACGGAGGGCGAAAGAGAGCCGTTGTTGGGTTTTGTATATATTTCTTCTTCTTCTAATTCATCGTTATCATCGGAGGAGGAAAGAGGAAATACTGCGGAGACAGCTCGAGGATTTGGAGAAAGCAGCGCAATGGCGGCAAAAGCGACGGGCATTGAAAGCATCCATGAGGTTGGGCCGGGGGAGAGTTATAAAGCGAGTGATGGACTCGAAGGTGTAGGTGGAGGGAGTGGGAGTATGGAGATGAGAGGCGAGAATGTGGTTGATGAGGCGGTGTTGGAGCAGGGCATTGAGGCTTTGGAGGGGAGAGGGAAGAAATGGTATGCTTATTTGATGACACGGGATTTCTGGTTAGTGCTTGTTATTGGGTATTTCCCCCTTCTCCTTCTCCTTCTCTCTTCCTTTTCTATATCTCATATTTGAGGTTGAAAATTCAATCGTTACTAATGTATATGTGACCTTGTAGACAAGTCCTAGCTCTCTGCATAACAGCAACAAACACTTTCTCCACCCTCCTCGTCAACAAAGGAACCTCCATCCCAGCCTTCCAAACCCTTTTCAATTACGTCCTGCTCACTGCTCTCTATACCACTTACACCATCTATAAATACGGCGCGAAGAAGTATTTCAAGCTCCTGCTGGTCGATGGCTGGAAGTATGTTATTCTGAGTTTTATGGATGTCGAGGGCAATTATTTTACCGTGCTTGCTTATCGCTATGTAAGTATACCTTTACTGCTTGCTTACTTTGCAAACATTTGAGCTGAACTGAGCTGACTTTGTTTGTGAATAGACGAATCTACTTTCCGCCCAACTGATCAATTTCTGGTCTATAATCTGCGTTGTTATAGTATCTTTCTTACTTTTGAGAGTCAGATATAAGTGGGCGCAAATCTTGGGGATTCTTATTTGCTGCGGTGGTATGGGATTACTTCTTGCTTCTGGTACGCAACTTTCTCTCCCACCCTATTCCCTCATTTCAAACATCCCTTCAATAAATAACCCCTTCAACCCCCTCCCTCCATCCACTCTACGTACCATCCCCTAACATCCCACAGACCATATAACCTCCGGCTCTGGCGACTCGACCCCAACCCAAGTAAAAGGCGACATCTTCGCCCTGATCGGCGCCACCTTCTACGGCCTCTCCAACGTCTTCGAAGAATGGTTCGTATCTAAGCGTCCCATGTACGAGGTACTAGGAATGCTAGGCCTATTCGGTATAATCATCAACGGCCTCACGGCCGCGATTTTCGACCGTGATAGTTTCAGGACCGCGACGTGGGATGGCCAGGTTGGGGGGTATATCGTGGGGTATACGCTTGCGTTGGGGATTTTCTATTCGCGTGAGTACAGTACCGTCCCGTGCTTTCCCGTTGCTTAATTAAATCTTGGACTTTCTTCTCGTCTCGTCTGAGAAGATAAGATACGGAGTAATGAGTGATTACTGACGGGGAATTGTACTTTTAGTGGCGCCAATTATCCTGCGCATGGCATCCGCAGCATTCTTCGACATCTCACTCCTAACGGGCAATTTCTGGGGTGTGATTATCGGCATCCAGGTCTTCGGATACACCGTCTACTACCTGTACCCCATTGCGTTTGTCATGATTGTCCTCGGCCTGGTGGTCTATTTCCTGGCTGGCAGTATGTTGGGCGATAGTCGGAAGCCTTGGTTGGGACGCTATCAGGAGGATGGTGTGGCCGGGTGGGGGACCGCGAAGAGGAAGGCTATTATGGAGGCGAGGAGGGAGGGCGCTGTTGCTGGGGGTGAGGGGAGTGTTTAGATGTGAGGAGGGGAATAGGAGAAGAGGGGAATTAAGAGGTTGTTGGTAATGGTAGCAGTGGTGGTGGATATAGTAGAGGAGTAACACTGATACTGTAATGCGGTTTTGAACCCAAGTAAGTCAGTTATCAGACGAGAATATCTTCGGTGTACATGTCCATGTATACGAATAAAGGAAGTCCCATCTATCACTTGCTTGGCAGGACTATTTTCCCAGCCCTGTTGCCAATCACAATCACAATCACATCTCACAAATCCAGCCTATGCCATGAATGGTCTACTCACTCATATACCTACCATATATCCCTCCCTCTTCCCCAAAACACTAGGTACACCTGCTTGTTCCTAGTGCCAAGGTAGTCTCCCTCTTATCTTCCCCTCCAATAAACATCATTATTCACCATGCAAAAATCGCCATCCTGCAGGAGACAAAAACCAACTATTCTCTTCCCCGCAAGCTAACCTGCCTTCTATACATATAAACAACTCTCCTATCTTAAATTTAGGGGCTTACAGCTGAACCAGTGTAGCTAAAAGTTCAGCCAGTGTAGAGAATATGCGTAGAAAAATATATTCCGCTATAGCATATACTATAGTAATAGTAATAGGATTATATACTGCATTCGTACACTTAGAATATATTAAGTCTAAGTACTAGCAAGGATTGTTATTTAGGATAAAGTCTGCATATGCTAGGCTAGATTAGGAAGGGTTTTATTATGATTCGCTTATTTGGCGCGCGCGTGCGGCCCTAAACCCCCCCTATAGCTAGCCTAGTGTAGAGACCACTCTCACTAAAGCTCAGCTAGTATAGATAAGCATAGACATTTATTTAAAGTGGGTTTTCTACACTGGCTGAACTTTTGCCTACTCCGTCTTTGACACGGGCTTTCGATTTCTGCCTAATCTCATTGCAGTACAGCTCACGACGCTTAATTTGACGAACTGATTATTGACCCCGCCCCCGCCTTTTAGTGCAGGCATTCATCAAGTCCTTATTCCCTAACAACTGCTTCGATATATGTCCAAAGTCTTACTTGTTTATCAATCAGACCATACCATGGCGCTGCCAGTGAACCCTGAATGTCGCATCTGTTTCAATCTCGACGCCACAAGACTTCGTGACGAAGAGGGGCTTACTATCGAGATACACGGCAATGAAGAGTTCCGCCTGAGCGCCGCAAGCCTATGTCTCGCCTGCAAGATGATCTACGACGGCGTGGCGCGCTTTACGCGGTCGACGGAGGACTTCCCGAGCGTGACTCTCAAGCTCATTGAAGGCAACGGAGATTTACTTGAAGGTCGTACGGGGCAATCGCTCTTAGCGATGGTAAAGCGTGTGAAATGGGGCAGTCGGTCGACTTGGGCGGAGCATAAGAGGCCGCTATGGGATGACGACACGGGAGTTTTCTTATTACTAGAGTTCTATACTCCTCCTAGTATGTAATCTACCTCTTCCGGTCCGGCGCCGCAACACTCATCTCTGACGATAAGCCTGAGCCAGACACGCCATCGCTCTGGAGCGCGATTCCTTGCCATCCTGAGCCGGCCTTGGATCGCGCCTCAGACTCTGCCGTAAAGAGAGTAAAGAGCTGGCTAGAAATGTGTGATAAGCTTCATCATCCGATATGTTGTCTACCCGATGCGCCTCTACTCCCTACGAGGGTCATTTTCGTTGGCGAAGAACACTCTTTTCGACTAGTGATCTCCAACGGGGAGCACGCCAACTATGCAGCGCTTTCCTGGCGCTGGGGTCCGCCGGACAAACACCCGCCGAAGACACTATGGGAGAACTTGCAGGAGCGTACCGAGGGAAGATGGAAGAGTCCTTTGCCGCCGCTCTTCACAGATGCTATCGAGTTTACGCGGAAACTTGGTCTCAACTATCTATGGATAGATGCGCTGTGTATTATCCAAGACTCCGCGGAGGACTGGAGCAGCGAATCGACCAAGATGACCGAGATCTATAACAACGCTTACCTTACGATCGCGGCTGACTCATGTGCAAGCGCGGCCGAGCGGCTCACTGGGCAGGGTGAGGAATACATTATCGACCCAAAGCGCCACCGCATCGCCGAGGGTCGTAATAAGGGTATTATAACACATTCTCTTGCGTCTGACGGCTCCCTTCGCAACCTTCTTCGAGCTAAGATCCCGATGGCGGCTCCGGGCCTAAATAAGCGCACCACTACAGTTGGGGTGAGATACATTGATCGCGAAACGTCTCACGGCTATCACGGAGTAACATTCGTTCCTCAAAGCCATCTCGACGATCGAGGGTGGTGCTTTCAGGAGAACGTGCTCTCTCGACGACTCCTTCATTTCGGACAGACAGAACTGTCATTTCAATGTCTTAAGATGGAGGCTTGTGAATGCACATCTACCCCAAATCCTTACGTCGAGAAAACCAAACGACATCATCTGAACAGACTAAAGCGTAAACTTTTGCTAGAAGAGACGGACATGGGAGAGGCCTGGCTCGATGCTGTCGAGTCCTTCACTTATCGAGACCTCGGTGTCCAAACCGACAGGCTGAACGCAATCGCTGGCATCGCACAGAAAATCGCCGACCGATTTCCAGCTAACGAGGCAAAGTATCTATGCGGCATCTGGAGATCCGAGATCGAGACACAGCTTGCCTGGCTCGTCATCCCCCCCGTCAAAATCCTTCGGCCCGTGCCAGCTCGAGGAAGCAAGCGACAGGCAATTGCTCCCTCATGGAGCTGGGCATCAGTTACCGGCGCCGTCAAGTTCCAGAGATGGGCCCGGTTCCGCGTCAAGTCTATCCAGTTGGCCCCCAATGACGTTGGGCAGGCCTCGGCATACGTCACCGTCACGGGCCGGCTATGCAAAACCGTTAACCTGTATCACTCGCGAATGGTTACCGCTATGTGGCAGCCTTTTATGCTGGATCAACAAAACATAAATGCCGATATTCGGGACTTGGAGACAGAGCCACACGGCCATGTCATCTTCGACAAATGGTCATCCAAGGATCGCATAGAATGGGATTTGACGGGGTACTCGGCGCTTGAGAACGTGAACGGCCTCGGATTTGCTATGCTTCTTAGACGTATCGCAAACCCGAGATTCGGTCCTGAGGGGATAGAGCTTTATCAGCGGGTAGGCGTGATCTACCCAGAGAGCGCATTGAAATATTACAACATGCACCCTGATAAGGAAAAGATGAAATCCAGGTACGAGAGGTATGGGATAGAGGAGCAAACGATAAATATTATTTAGCCCAGGTTATCATAATTGAGTATTTGGGCGTAGATATGCTAACTAAAGCAACGAAACTAACTAGCACAGGGGTCGATTTCGAGCAATTTGCTGTTGGGCTCAACTTTGCGTTATTTTCTAAAGCTTATAGTTTGTTGCTAGAGAGGAGCTATTAAAAATGCACAAGCTGCTTTAAGATCATAGTAGTTGATCCTATATTATCCCGCATAGTCTTAGGGGTAGAGGAAAGACTTAGCTAGCGATCAAATATGACGACAACGCAAGGAGAAATATATAGCGATCTTCCAGCTAAATGCAAAGAACAAGGACTTACTTCACCATTGACACTTCCGTGGGATGACGTTGAACGACACTGATATTAATTGCGAGGTTTAATTTCACGTTATATAGTATAAGGCTCCAAGAGATAGTATGGCATGTCTGGTGTCATTCTTATAGGAGCTTAGTAGAGCTAATGTCTGCTAGGAGCAATACTTATGCTTAATTCATCACCTGCAATTAGGCCTTTCTCTTGCTCTTGTGAAGCTAGCGTCCATTCGGTACGGCGATTTCTATACATAGCATTATACAGTCATATATAGCGCCCGACTCCTACTCTCTTTTATGAAATATTAAAGGTTATAGAGAATATCAGCCAAGGAACGGATATGTCAGGCTAGAACTACTTTTTACGCTCTACGTGTTTGGATTTGCGCCAAATCAGTTAAAGTCTTTTACTATTCCTAGATGATATTTGCATTCACCTAACTATAGAGATCAAACGAACTACAAGAGGAATGACTGTAACAGGGTTATGGTTTTGACCATATATATCTCTGAAGGTCTATTGATTCGTTTCTAGCTGTCCTAGTGGAGGCCTTTGTGCGTCTAGAGTCTTAGGGTAAAGTAACCTGTTGTTTCTAGGGGTAATAACTTGAATTGACTGCTGTTCTACAGTGGGAAGTATGCTGTATATATAGGGCTCTTCAAGCCCTATTTCTAAGCTTTGCCACCTGCTTAGAAATAGCTATTTCTAAGCTTCGCCACAGGCTTTATAAACTTTGCCACTTACAGGCTACAACATAACCTCCGGTTAAGGAGCTACTAGGTCTTAGCTCTATCAGCAGTGTGGAACGGTCCTTGGAGCTAAGAAAGAGTATCAGAAGTATCCAAATTATAAAAATCCGGTGCTTGTTACTAGATGCACTTTTAGAGTGCGCTTCATCTTTAACATTTACTTAGTAGGTAGAGATCAAAGTCAATATCTGAGTTTGATTCACATGTCTAGGTGGTAGACAGCTCTAAGCTTAGCTGGTCCTCTGGAACCATTTCTACGTATAGAATACTCGTCGATATCCGTCTTGTAATAGTAATTAGAATGACCTCTAAGCGTACAATGGCATAGGGGATGTGTAGCATGCTAATACAATCTTTCTGGGATTTAAGCTTTGTCAATTCCAGAATGCAATCTCAATCCCTTTACGCTTCCAGATTTCCAGGCGAACTTTTGAGTAATGAATGATTGTGAGAATGGCAGCAGTTATTTACTTGACAGCAAACATGTGCAGCATTTCCACGGTCAGAGAGATGCGGGGCATAGTGAGCTCCCGAAAGAGAAGTTCTGTCTTTGTAATTACTTTACTAACGTCTGAGTTGAGATTGAATAGGGCTTAGATCCAGCACGCGGTACAAGACTGTTGTGGGAATTGGAATTGAATAATTGACTGTTATTTGTAGGTAATCACTAAACAATATATGCTTGCTTGATGTACTATGCTAGGCGCCAAGAGTGGTTAGCAGTTCGTAAGAAGAACCACTTCCTCCCAGTTGCTGCTTCGTCCCCGTTGGCGGGATGGGAAGTGAATTTGGGGAAATTTTTTGGTAGGTATAAATAGGCTCCTCATCACACCTTGGCTGAGCCACATTGAAACTAAAAGACAGTATGCTAGCAATCCTATGCGTTCCCTGTCGTGGTAACTGCAAGCAGATGCACTTCGGGCTTCAAATATTAGTTTCTTTTATTCTTCGAGCCAGACTTTAGAGATCCTTGATTCACTCGTAAAATCCGTATGAATTCATGTGTAAAACGACAGTATCTTAGTTCTTAACAGCAGAAAAACTGACTACAGGTATGCGGCGAGGTAAGAGGGAGGCCATGGACCAGGGATTCACATTCAGAGCACTCAAGCAAGCCAACTAGATTGCTGGTTTTCCATTCTGGGTCAGAAACTTAGTCTTTCACTCAGGGTGTTGATAGGCTGGGGCAGATCGCACTATAGGCCGGATGGCTCTCGGAATGGCTAGATATATATATAATTTATCAAATAATAGCTGCCAAAGAGGGCCTGAAAGACCAATGTCTTCATCGACTAGAGGATAGTTATAGCAAACACTTAAATACTTAGTCTCATCTTTGCCTGCTGCTTTCCTCGTCGTCTGAAGTAAAATTACAGACAAATCCTTAAACTTATTAATAGATCTAAGATGTTTTCAAATAGCCATAGTCGTCAAATCTTATCCCCCCAGCCCCCTGAGCCCCCCTTAAAAGATGCCGGCTTCTGTCTCGCTTAATTTGGTCGCTAAAGTTGCAGCGCCTTGATTGAAAATCTCTATACGCTCCTTCGTGTAGAGGATGCAATATGGCGATAGATTGCCTATCTATGTTTCATCTTTAACGCCGACCTTATGGTGGTTGGTCTGCTTTCCCTTCTCCGTGCTCTGATAAGACAACAGTCTTCTTGGGTGATTGATTGTCTCTTGAATAACGGCTAGGGAATAGCCTTATCGTTTGTTTCTTTTTGTGTACTAGGATTATTGGTCTTAGACTTGATTAAAAGCGTCTGTCTGAAGGAGCAATTGCGTGAGCATATTTCGCCAGTCGGAACTGTGAAGTCCACGTTCTAGTATGAGTTCTACAAGCATTATTATTCATTCAAATGTCATCTCTATACCCCACATCATCTTCCTCACTAACAAACTCATCCACAATCCCCTTCAACAACGCCGCCATCTTCCTCCCCCCCTCAACACTCGGCTCAACCCTCTCCTCATAATCCCCCGCCTCCTTCCCATCCAAAACTTCATACAGCGCACACGGCACAACCCTCACCCCTTCCACGACAACCCTCTTCGTACCCAGCTCATACATCCTCCCAATCGCCGTCTGCAACTGCCGCGGCCACAAATTATACCCCAACAGCTTCAACGGCAGATCCGCCCAACTCCTCTGCTGGTTTGCACCTAAACTTACAAGCGGATAATAAATCATACACACAACCACCGCTCTCGGCTTCTGCTTCTCGACCAGCTTCTCAACATACGCTTGCACCTGCGTTTTGAACAGATCGGTAAAGTGCGTGAGCGTCCACGAGTTCAGCAGTAAGCGCGGCGTCAGCCACGCGAGCCGTAACATGTGGCATATAGTGGCGAAAGTCGGTTTCAGCGCAATGTCATTGGCGCCGATCGAGACGATGAGGATATCATTTGCAGAGATGTGATCGCGGACAAATACATCGTGTTCCAGTAACCCTTTCCCCTCTCCGCGGTCCTTTAGCGTCGATGCTTCAACGGCACAGTTTAGAGCTGTGGCGTCGGAGCCGAAGAAGTGGTTCAGCCAGAATGCTATATCGGGCTTCGGCCACGGTTGAGAGAAGGTAGAGTGGTAGATGGAAGGGACGCGGATGCCTTCAGGTAGCGGTTCGAGGAAAGGGGGGGAGATCCAGTGTTTGTTGTCCAGTGAGGAGTCGCCGGCTAGGTAGACGATGGGTTTATTTGGTCTTTGGGAGAGCGTGATGGAGTGGAAGGTGGAGATGTCGGAGATCGGGTGGCCCTGATACTGGAAGTAGAAGCTGGCGGGGTCTATCTTTTCTTGGCTCATTGTGTGGGGAATTTAAGGGGGGGAGCTAAGCGGGCTTTATGGGGCTGGAGGCCCGCTGACTTCGATCCAAAGCTTGATTGGGTCGCGAAAGATGAAAAAGTAAAGAAAGTAGTCGTTTTCGATTAGACAAATAAGAGGTCAATGTAATAGCTGCTATAAAAATGATAACTCAGCTTATATATATGTATGGAAAAGATAATGGTAGCCTGAAATACATGGAAATAAATGTGTCCTCCAGCTGCGCCACATAACCTCTTTTGAGACACACGTGACCATCAATTAACAATCAATCTACATTTTCCCAAGATTTCCTGCTGGATGCTAAAGTCTCTGTGCTATTGTAGCTATGTCTGGGTATTGAAAGAGCTGTAGAGCAGGAGAAGTTGCCCCATGTTTTGAGAAGTAAAAAGAAAGATGCATTATTAGGCGACGCCATGGGCAGAAACCGCAAGCACAAACTGGAAACTTGTAAGCAAGGGAAGGTGCCTTATCACTTTCGAGTTACTTGAAAATACTATTACCTTATATATCCAAAAATGAGTAAGCCAGCTTTGGCCAAGTTGAAAGCCCCGAACATGAGTAAAGGGTAATCTTAGACTGTGACTCGACTACCATTTCCAGGTATTCAAAGGACAAGCTCACTTGCCAATTGCAAAGGTTATTTGGATGGGTTTAAAATGAATCAATTGAATGCATCGAATTTCAAGAATAATCTAACACCTTCAATGCAATGTCATCATCATCATCATCCCCGCTTCTCATGGATCCTTTATGCAACAGTAGCAAATCCGAATTTAGGCCCACTGGCATCAAACACACCATAGTTGTTGTGCAAGAAAACATCACCATAGATAGCTTGGCTTCCTGAACCAACACTTTGGATACCACCGAAGCAAGTATCACCAGAGGAATCAGTAGGCGCATAGTTCAAACTAGTACCCGGGACAGTAGCATAGTGGGTGCTTCCGATGCGGAGCTGAATTTCTGGGAGAGTGGTGCTGCAAGGGAAAGTGTATCCGCCCTGGTCAGAGTCGTAGGAAGCAGATGAAACGGCGTCATAGTAGTTGTCAACGGCGCTGTCACCCATGAGCAGGAGGGTGGTTCCAGTATCAGTAATGGCGGTCCAGCCAGACGCAGTATGCGTCGTGCCGCTGACCTTGTATGCGGTCGCGGGGTACTCCCAGAAACCATTTGAAGAGTCGACGTCGGTGTACTCAATGGTGCCAGTGTACTTTGAGCTGTCAGTGTAGCCAAAGTCATACGCGCCGTCGCCGGTCAAGGGGAGATAGGCGGCGAACAGAGGTGCGTCAAGGTCGTCCTTCGCGTTGTCGAAGAACGTGTCTTGGGATTCTGGGCTGACTGTGTTGATGCTGCTGAAAGCCAGACCGAGAAGGCCGTCAGATGTGTCTGAGACGAATTCTGAGGAGACCTTGGTGGCGAGCTCGACTGCTTGCCCTTTCACGCTGGTTCCACCGACTGTGACCGTGTCGGTTCCAACAGTTCCGGATGCTCCAGATCCATCACCGTACTCAATCGACCATGTGTAGCCGCTCTTTTTCTTGTAAGTGGAACTGTCCGCGGGGTTGTAGATACTGTGGCCCTTTTTGCTGGCTGCTGACAATGAAGTGGAAAAGACCCAGCTGTTGCTCGATTAGACTTTTGTATCTCGTATCATTGTGGGTCAACACTTACAGGTCTGCGGAACCAGTGTCGAAGTCCAAGTTTAACTTTTGTCCACCAACGGTTGTGGAAACCAGATACTCGGAATCATATTCTGTGGGGATGGCTGGAGCAGAACCATCCTGACGCTTCTGAATAGAATTTGATAGAGCAGAGTGGAATGCTTCGGAGAAGTCTTTTGTTGGCGTCAACTTGTGCTTTGCGTAGGCCTTCAACAAGGCAGCTGTGCCATTACGCTTGAAGTTGGGGTTGTAAACAGCAGGAGCAGAAAACGACTTGCTTCCTTGCACAGATGTGGTGCTGTTTGTATCAAGCGGTGCAGCTTGAGCACCAATGGCAAGAGCCAGGAGTGAGAGCTCGAATAGCATCTTGAAGAACTGATTGGGATGAGACTGAATGAATGAATTGAAGAGGTGTGAGCGGGATGGAGTAAAAAGACTTTGAGATGGGATGAACGGGTGTTTATATACTTCCAAGATTCTTCATGTGTACCGGTGGGTGGTAATTGGCATGCGGACCCCCCCTAAGCTTGAAACTTAAATGACAATGAGAAAGTACCTGGTACCCAAATCTAGCATCACCGTCCTAATTGGCATATTCATCTAATAGCCATATCTTCCGATGAACCTACCTAGTTCATAACAAGAAGTCTTTCCCAGCGAAATTAGCCTACCTTTCTAGGGTGAGAGGGCAGTCGAATAGAAGGAGAAAGAGGGAAAAGAACGAACAAGCAAGGCTGTTGATCCTCAGTATGAAACGGGGGGTTAATTGAGAGACTGCCGGATAGTACCGAAGCTGTGAGCGGCATCTCTCTGGCAAGTTCAAATTGGTCATAGTGGCATATTGATTACTTGGTGACTTCTGTATATTTCGGAGTTGTGTCTGCGTTGGGAAGGTGGGCACCTGCGTTCCTGATCTACGTCGAGGTACGGTACTGTATGATGGAGGGGTCAAGGCTGATCATCAGCCAGTCCGAGCAAGGAGAGAGGCGCAGTGTTGAACAGACTGTTGGTCGACAGCCGCTTGAATCACCTGGCAGACATCCTTATCTTACAGTACTAGTCTATTAGACGCCTCTGACTGGGATGCACATATATCCGAGGCGGTAACGATGCACTCGAATGCCGTCTGTACCTGTACCTCAGCCTCGACGATGCATTCTCCTGGTGCTCCAGTGCGATCGACCCGAATACAACGCTCGAGGTCTGCCAAGGGCTGGGCACAATAACAAGCATCCCACAACATGCACAATGTACGTGTTTTGGGGATACTATAAGCTTCTGAAAGGTCTTGGAAAAGACGACGAGCTGACGGTCGGGTTGATCTTGTTGATAGCCACCACCACCGCCACCTCTGCCATCCATCAACCCCACCTTCAATGCTGCGCGGAATATAAGCTGCCGGGAGTAGAAGGTGGAAAGCACTGTGTTGTCCTGAACGGAGGTAGGGCAGAAGCAATAGAGTCTTGGCAAATTCCTTTGTCGTCAAATAGAAGGTCGGATGTCGGTCTTCTTTTCTGTGGCGCCGCTTCAAGGATAGGGACTGCGGAGAAGCCTCTGGGCGTCAAATGAAAGGGGTAAAAGCTGGCACCAATCATTGCACCGCTTCGATAAAGGGGGAAGCGTTGGCAGTCTGATGCTATATTCCAGCAAGATCACGATCAGCAATCAAAACTGCATGCTTCTTATTATTACTGTGCCTGTGCTTGTGCCAGCAACATTTTTTAGCCTGACTTTATCTGATAGACTACCAGGACCTTTCCCTTTCCCATCGCTTAGTAAACTCTGTCCGAGGAAGGGCATATATGTTGGTCTTATTGGTCACTGAGAATTATCTGATCTTCGAATAAATTTTATAACTGATTCCCCCTAAGTCATCTTAAAGATGAACTCTTGGCCCCCGTTTCGCATAATTAAGGTTGCGCCTTCGTATGTACCTTGTACTTGCTTGTACAGATGCGTACAGTACGACATAATTCTCCTACCTCCGACTCCATGTAATCTCGCGTCATTGCTAGCTGCGATGTGCATCAACAGCCGTCGACACGACCCTTTCTCTTGAAGATCCGATCCGGTGCCCTCGATGAGGAAGGCGAAGGAAGCCGAGGCCATTGCAGCAAATCCTGCCGCCACCATGGATGTAGCGAAGGAGCCATGACCCTCTCACAGCATGGATTCATGTCCTCAATCCCGTGCACCCGAACTGTTTGCCTCCAAATAAGCGCGACTGTCGAGTATAGGTCAATGCGAAGCGAGTAGTTATGTCGTGCTTCCGGGACTGAAGCTATTTACTTGGACGGTAGGCTTAAATGGGAAGGACTTCAGTGGCGATGGAACGATGACCTTCGACAAGGCTGCCGGAGAAACGGATCACTTGATGAGACCCTCCATACTGACCACAGAGGCGAAAGCAGCGAATTATACCTGTTGTGGCAGATCTCGAGGGAAGAGGCCGAGTTAGGAAAGAATAGCCAGAGTTGGGAGGATACCAAAGGAGAAGGAGAAGGAAGCTCAGGAGTCTGAATATGCGGACTAATGATGAAAGTCAATATTGAAAAATGACAGCTTTATGCCGGACACCCATCGACCATCAAAGGCGACCGAGGTAGAGTTAAAGGGAAAAGAGTTGAAAATTTCCAGGTGTGATGTGTGGATAAGCTCAACGTCGACACTAGTCGAAAAACGACAGGAATCTCCCAGAGCCCACAGAAAATTCCTTCAAGAATTCATTGATCGATCAAAGACGCTGATAGGCACACAGGGACCTTTGACAACCTATTTGATATCGATGAATTGTACACCATATTCGAACTGCGACTTTTGCGATGCAATTGCATTGCCCTTTATACACAACCAAAACTCCCAGCAATGCAGGCCTCCTATCTCTATACTCAAACAGTATTCTGCAAACATTCTTTCCCATCGGTTGGTTGTTTTTTGTGTTGGTGACTGAAGTTCGGATTCCCTCGTCATCTATCCTCTGCTCTTTGTGTTGAGAATCAATGCCACAATTAGTCTGTACTTGTTAGTAACATCACGAACTGCGAAATGGAAATTACCCACCCATAAAGACCCAGAACTTCTCCGAAAATCAAGATCAGAACCATTCCAACGAATATCCTCGACTGCAGCATATATGACCTTACTCCCATGTCTCCAACAATCCCAATTGCGTATCCCGCTGCCAGTCCCGTCAAACCTACCGAAAGACCGCATGCAAGATGCATGAAACCGCTGTTGCAATAATTAGCATCTGCCTTGCCAACCCCAGGTGATATTTCCATACTTGAACAAGCTGTAGTGTTGATTTGGAGGAGGGCCAATGTCCGAGGCAATCAAGACCGCAATGACTAGAGAGTAAACTGCGATAATACCAGACATGACGACTGGAATAAGGGACTGAGGTTGGAGTAATTAGCTAAGCCACCATATACGAGCGTCTACTGAACACTACCGACCTTCATAATAAGATCTGGTCTGAAGGTACCAACTCCGGCGATTCCAATACCAGACTTTGCGGTCCCGTATGCTGCTCCGATACCTGCCACAATTAGCACTATTCCACCCTTCAATAACAATGATGGACCTACATCCGAAGGTCATTGCGAAGCAAATGCCCGCCTGCCGAAATTGTCAGTGCCAGTTCTGTTCCACCACATCAACAAGCTTAGCAACTTACCATTCCGAAGAACGGCGCGAACTTGGGCGCAAAATCATTTTCTGCCATGATTACTTCAGCTCAAGATCAAGTCCAGGGAGCTGATGACGGTCGCAGATGGTGGTGAAGGGATGTTAGAGAGATTCTGTGATAAGACATAAGGTCGTCGATATCAAAGCTCCTGCGGCAGCCTCCTAGCGCATATCATGGATCACGTGGTTTATTCACAAAATCCAAACCAAGTGACACTCAACAATCACAATCACACCCATTATTAAATTTGTTTTCCATACAATCCTCTCCAGACTTTTCTAACTACAAATTACCACCAGTTTTCTGCATTTTGTCACTCCTGCTCCAGAGTAAGCTGTGACTGAAACTGACCTAGTCTCCTGGTGGCCGGATATTTTGTCGGCTTTAGCGAACATCATCTCGAGCCTGTTGAAGATCGCGAATGTTCCCAGGATTCTGAACCTTTGAACTCACGACAACCACATCAGGCTTTTTACTGTCTGCCATCACGACCCCCTCCCCCTCCCCCCCAAATGCGTCTCTCTCGAATCGCCATTCACCTCCGCGATTAGCAGTGGAGTTAGTACGTTGGACCCGCAGATCCTTTGCTCCGTCCGATCCAACGCCAACGTCAACGTCTCCCTCTCCCAGACAAGGCCAACAAGTAGTCGGGAAAGCTCGTCCTCTGTGACGGCGCTGATATATCGGTCGACATTCGGCGGGCCTCCGTCGACGTCGGCAAGCAGAGAAAGGGCTGTTGTGACTGTAGGAAGTGAAGCCGGGGTGGTTGCCCGGCTTCCTGGAGTAGGCTCCGACTGCGACGCAGATTGTCAACACTGGTCCGGCAGACTCTATCGTAATTAGACAATATGGCCGACTATCAGCAAGGCCGAAACAACGGGTCTCGTGGCAACGACTACGGCCCCCCCGCCTCTAATTACCAGCGGGATGCAGCCTTCTCCAACATTTTTGGCTCTGCCCCTTCTGGCCGATCCCAAACAATGACCTCCTCTACACCCTCTCTAAATGGCATAAATCAACGAACGCAGACAATGGGCGGGCAGGCTGCGGGAATGCAAGGGGGGATGCAAAGACCTCCACCTCAGAGGCAACCGCAAGGTGGTTATCCGCAACAGAATGGGGGCATGCAGAATGGAGGGCCGAATGGATATCACCAAGGACCAAGACAACAGCACCCGGGCCAAGTTCCATCCCAACCACAACCTCAGCACCTGCCTCAACAAGCACGTCCAGATCGCAGGCCTTATGCTGGACCGCATCGCGTTGATCCTCGTGCTCCGCCGCAGCAGCAACAATACCCGCAAAAGCCGGCACCTCAGCAACAGCGTTATTACCCGGGGCACCAAAACCAGCCAGGACCTGCTTTGAACTCGGATCCTTATCGTTCGCAGTCAATGGCAACTATCACGAGGCCTCAAATGTACCAGGCGCCCTCTAGTGGCTTTCAGCAAGCACCAGCGAATGCTTTCAGGCAAGCTCAATATCACGGGCAAGCTTCAAGGACTACTGCGCAAGGACGTGTAGTCCCTGAGAGGCATGATGAACGAGCAATGTCCATGACAAGCTATCCACAAGATCGAGATCAACATCAGACCATGAGCGGGAGGGTTATTCCAAACCGAAGGACCTCAACCGGACCGCAGGAGCTGCAAAGCTTTTCGATTCCGGGCGCGAGGAGTCCTGCTGTACAGACACGTACTACCAGTATTGCTTCTTCGACAACAGTCGGGGGTGACATGAATAGAACCATGTCCATGGCTTCTACGATTGCGCCTAGTGACAGAACCGAATCACTCCAACATCGACCATCAGTAGCTAAGTCAGTTAGCAGTGGTAACGGCACTCGGCAGAAATCACCATTGGTGTATCCGGCATTATTATCACGGGTTGCAGAATGCTTCAGAGAAAGAATCGCGGTGGGGGACCGTACGAAGAACGATCTCACGTACAAGAATGCATTCAGTGGGGCCGAAGCAGTTGATATCATTTCTTATATCATCAAAACTACGGACAGAAATTTAGCGCTGCTGCTTGGACGAGCTTTGGATGCCCAGAAGTTTTTCCACGATGTCACATACGATCATCGTTTGCGTGACTCCTCGGTAGAGATGTATCAATTTAGGGAAACCATGATGGACGAGCCACATGAGCAACCGGAAGTCAATGGTGTTTTTGTTCTTCTTTCTGAGTGCTATTCACCGACGTGTACCAGAGACCAACTTTGTTACTCCATAGCTTGCCCACGAAGGTTAGAACAGCAGTCGAGGCTAAATCTCAAGCCACAACCTGGTCTACGACGCGAGAAGTCAGAAGCAAGTCTTCACGATGTCGACGAACCGGACGAACAAAAGCTTTGGATAAACACTGTGTCACAAGAGATTGCTGACAGTGTTGGTGACCGGGAGAAGAAGCGCCAAGAAGTCATCTCAGAAATCATGTATACTGAGAGGGATTTCGTGAAAGATTTGGAATACCTTCGAGATTTCTGGATCATGCCCTTGCGTTCTACAAACCCTGCTTCCCCATCACCTATCCCCGAATCAAGAAAAGAGAAGATTGTGAAAACCATATTTTCAAACATCATTGACCCTCCTAGTATTCACTCCGTTAGCTCTCGCTTTGCTGAATCGCTTACCGAACGACAAAAGAAGCACCCTGTTGTAAAATCGGTTGGCGACATATTTCTCGAGTTTGTTCCTCAGTTTGAACCGTTCATTGTTTATGGTTCAAATCAACTGGGTGGTAAATTTGAATTTGAAAACGAGCGCTCCTTGAATCCATACTTTTCAAAGTTTGTTGACGAGACCGAGCGGCGGAAGGAATCAAGAAAGCTGGAGCTAAACGGATATTTGACGAAACCTACAACCAGACTGGCCCGTTACCCGCTGTTACTGGAAAATGTTCTCAAATACACTGAGCAGGAAAACCCGGACAGACAAGATATTCCGAAGGCCATGAAAATGATCCGTGAGCTTCTGAGTCGAGTTAACGCAGAGTCTGGAAAGGCTGAAAACCGATTCAACCTCAAACGCCTGCACGAGCAACTTCGATTCCGACCTAATGAACGTGTGGACCTCAAGCTCACAGATGAGAAGCGAGAACTCATCTACAAGGGTGCCCTCAAGAAGACACCAACTGATCCTTCCGAGATCCAGGCCTATTTATTCGATCACGCTATGCTTTTAGTTCGTTCTAAGATGGTTGGCAAGAAGGAAGAGGTCAAGGTTTACCGTAGGCCAATACCTCTGGAACTTCTTTCCATCCGCGAAATGGACGAGGTGATTCCTAAGCTGGGCGTTGTCAAGCGACCCTCTTCAAGCTTGCTTCCCGGTGCAAAAGCTGCGAACGACTCTGCCAAGAAGGAAGGCTTCCCTATCACATTCCGACACATTGGCAAGGGCGGGTACGAATTGACGCTCTATGCGAACACTCAAGGTTCGAGGAGTAAATGGATGGAATACATCGGCGAACAACAAGCTGCTCTCAGGAAACGAGGCGACTTTTATAACAAGTCGGTGTTGTCAAGCTCCTTCTTCTCCGCCATTAACAGAGTCAACTGTGTGGCACCATTCGGTACGTATTTGATATCTTGGAATGACAGATATACTAACTTGCAACAGATGGTGGCCGCAAGTTAATCTATGGGACAGACTCGGGTATTTTTGTATCTGATCGTCGCGCAAAGGATGTTTCCCTTAAGCCGATGCGAGTTTTGGATGTTGCAAACGTCACCCAGATCGATGTCCTCGAAGAGTATCAACTACTGTTGGTTCTGTCCGCGAAGTCGTTGCTTTCGTATCCTTTATCGGCTTTGAATCCAAATGAGCCTGCCCTCAACAAGCGGCCGAAGAAAATCCAAAGTCACTGTAATTTCTTCAAGACAGGAATATGTCTTGGCCGTCATCTCGTATGCTGTGTTAAGTCTTCGGCCCTCTCGACTACGATCAAGGTCTTTGAGCCTAATGATGCCATGTCCAAGGGCAAGAAACAGAAGGGTTTCAAAATGTTCAGCAATGGGCAAGATGAACTGAAAGCGTTCAAGGAATTTTATATCCCTACTGAATCTTCGTCAATCCATTTCCTCAAATCTAAACTCTGCGTTGCTTGTGCCAGAGGGTTTGAGGTTGTGTCATTAGAAACTCTGGAAACTCAGTCCCTTCTCGACCAGGCGGACACATCATTGGATTTCGTAGCCCGAAAAGAGAACGTCAGACCGATCCACATTGAGCGACTCAACGGCGAGTTCCTCCTCAATTACTCTGAATTTTCATTCTTCGTCAACCGCAACGGTTGGCGAGCGAGACCTGACTGGCGGATCGATTGGGAGGGACAACCTCAAAGTTTTGCTCTTTCGTATCCTTGGATACTGGCATTCGAAACGAACTTTATTGAAATCCGGAATATCGACACAAATGCGGTACACATTGTGCCACATAAGAACATTCGTATGCTCCATACAAGCACGCGGGAGGTAAGTTTTCACTCGCTTCATTAGCAGTGCTGGATGATACTAACAGAATCTAGATAATCTATGCATATGAGGATGAAAGAGGAGAAGATGTAGTCGCGGCGATTGATTTCTGGCCACAGGGTAAGCGGCCAGAGTCTCAACACCCTGCTTCTTCAGCACAAGCGGAGCATCGAGATCATCCCACGACTTCATCACGACATTAGAAGCAAGCATAACCTCAGATGCTATAAACGGTCCATATCATGTTTGTAGAATTGCATGTCTTGTATTCCCAAATGTCCCTTCCGACTCTTGCAGCTGTGGTGGTGTGTGCTGGACACGCTTTCTTTGTTACGTGCTCAACCCTAATACCTCGAATGAACAGCGGCGATGAATGATCGGGACTTGACGTTGATTTTTATTTATTTTCAGTTTAGTTTAATGGCACCTCAGCGATCGGCGTATGAAAGGGTTCTTCTCCTTCTTTGTGTTCGATTTTTTTTCGGGATGATGATGGATGGATGGCTCGATGGATTGATTATAGGTGGGGCAAAGTTACCATTTTCTGTAATTGCCTGTGTAGTTCTACGAATAGACCATGTATCTCACCATCTTGCGTTTCGTCTGATACTCAAACTTGCCCTCCAATGAATCCGGTTCCGTTTATACCCAGAAAATAGACTTAGTTGTCTTGCTTGGTTATCGGTCCGGATTGTGCTGGCTATTTCCGGCACCGAGTTAGACATCACATCAAACCGAAACGTCTGGTGGCGTTTGATTTCACGTCGCATCCACATTCACAAGCTAGACGCACTGCCTTTTTTTCTGTGACCCCCACGGAATGCATAAGCGCGAGATACAGTACTTCGTACGATTCGTATTATTACCACAGACAGATGCCGAGGGCCAGACGTTGCGCTTGGGCCTCGCATGAGCGTGGATCGTTGCGGTGCGATGCGATGCACGACATCGAGGGTCTTTACGTTTGATGTGCCGTGCAGACAGAGAGGACTCAAGCAAGAGTCAAAGCTACTTGTACATGCAGTAATTTACTTATACCACACTTCTTCTCGGGCTGGTGTTCTTTCAGGTAGCAGAAATTAGTGATTATATTGTACAACCTATTCAGTCACGAGTAGAAGATCAAAAAGTGAGAATCTTCTAGGAATTCAGAGTAGTGTATTGGCAAAGGAAGGGAAGGAAGATGAGTTGCTATTGTGCGAATTACTATGTACCTCCCCCTTCCCTTGCTTTCCCTATTCCCTTGTTTTGCTTGTTTGGCTCACTAACTTGACTTGTGAGGAAGGGCCCGATTAAGTGCCACAATACTGTAGGGAAGTTTGGGGATAGATGTGCGCATTGTTTGGTATGGTATTTCCCCCGTCCAGCCCCGTCGCGTCGCGTACCAATTTACATTTCTTTTCTTTTCCATTCTGTGACTGGGATAGAAAGAGGTGCTGACTGGATTTGATGATGGTAAAGTCGACACAGGAAGGAAGTGCAAGAAGTACGGTGCGTCATTCTGGATCGACGCGGAAATGGTCGGGGAATGTGAGGAAAGAGAGAATACGGAGGGAGGAGCAGATGCAGAGGAGGGAGGGGGCGTATAGGATGGGGTCGGGGAGGATAAGATGAATGACTGGAATTGGAAGCTGCAAATAGCCTGCGGGCGTGGGCAGGCATTTGACTGGTCTTTAGTAATAGGATCGACGTTTACGGCCTCACATATGGCTGGACCATGAGGCGATATTATTCATCCTACTATAATATACAATCATTTCTCATTATACATCCGTCTATGATAGGTATATCCAGAATCCCATATAACACCATAATAAACAAACCTCAATTCCATCCCAATGCCAATACTAATGCCAATTACAATCATTGATGCAAGCTATAATCACCACATCCGTCTCTTGTATCCCTTGAACCCCTCTCCCTCCCCAGCAAGCAGAATCTCCTCTTTGATTTTCTTCCTTCTTTCCGATCTACTCAGCGGCTTTTCCTCCACCCCAGGCTGTTCTTTTGAGGTTTTTTCTTCTCCATCCCGCAATTCCTCTCCTCCCGTCGGTGTCCGGGTATTCCCTGTCTCGGCATTTATCCTCTCTTTCTTCATCCGCGCTGCTGCCTTCTGCCACCTTGTAGCTCCAATCATACTTTTTTCCTCCATTGCATCATCATTTCCCTCCAAAGCTGATGCACTTCCATCGTCCACCTTCTTGTTATCATCAGCACCATAAGCCTCCTTCCCAACCTCAATATTCACAGTTCCAATGCCCTGCCCATCATTGCCCTCTTGATCCCTATACTTCTCTGGCAAGAATAACTTTAGTTCCGGTGCCGTGGGGACGATTTGCGGTTTTATGGCTGCGCGGATGTCGCGGACTGTTTGTTGTTGCAGGACGTATCCGGAGAGGAAGAGGGCTGTGGTGAAGAAGAATACTGGTTTGTTTTGTTAGTTGTGATTATGGTGGGATAGGGGGGAGATCTACCTATGCAAGAAGATATGGCGACGGATACTTGGGAGGATGTTAAGAGGACCATTTTTTTACTTCTGATTTGGAGATGGTGTACAGTATTTGTAGTAAAGAAGGTTTCAGTCTAGATGTGAGTGAATTCGAGGAGGGGAGGCTTTGCCTAAAGTAAACAAGTTTTGGCTGATCTGGCGGGGCAACAATCGGGTTTGCGATAAGAGCTTCCTCTCTCTCCCTCGATATCAAAATTTCAAGTTCAATCACAACGACAATCCTCCCAACCCACGAAACACAAACATCCCAAACTCCCCAGCTCGCTCAAAGCGGTTCCCCCAAACAACTCGCAAACATGGCAACCCACCGCGCCGATGAAAAGCGCTTCCTCGACGACCGCGGCACCTCCTCAACCCTAACGCCCAACGGCCTCAACCCCGCTACGATAATGGAAAAGCCGGTGCGCGAGCGCATAATCGACAGCTACTACTACAAAGACTCGTGCTTCGGGCTGAACGAAGCCGTACTGGTGGACCGCGTCGTGGCCGATGTCTCGTTCATTGGGGGCACATACGGATCTTCACAGCGGCCGTCGCCGTTCCTATGTCTGGCGTTTAAACTATTGCAACTGGCGCCCGATGACGCGGTGCTAAGGGAGTATCTCGAGTATGGGGGTGAGAAGTTCAAGTATCTGAGGGCGCTGGCGTGTTTCTATGTGCGGATGACGAGAAGGGCGAAAGATGTTTATGGGATGCTAGAGCCGTTTCTGGAGGATCGGAGGAAGTTGAAGAGGAGGACGAGGATGGGGACTAGCTTGACGTTTGTGGATCAGTTTGTGGATGATTTGTTGACCAAGGAGAGGGTTTGCGCGACTAGTTTGTGGAAGATGCCGAATAGGGAGATTTTGGAGGATATGGAGGTTCTGGAGCCACGGGTTAGTCCATTAGGGGATATTGAGGATTTGTTGGAGAGTGATGTTGAGGAGGTTGATGAAGATGGGAATCAGGTTGGAAGTGGGAGGGAAGAGAGTCCCGGTAGTGAGTTTGGGGAAGTTACACCGGAGAGAGATAGTAGGGAGCCTGAGAGGTTGGATAAGTATGGTGAAAAGAATGACGATGTGGAGGTGGAGAGGATGGATGTTTATAGGCATGAAAATGGGGAGGTTGCAAAGTAACCCACTTTCCTGGTGATTTCGGAGCTTTGGAGTTAGGCGGGGAGGGATTAGGTCTCAAAATCATACCCATTTCTGTCTCGAAATTGCATACCGGTCCCTTTTGTTCAGGGATGCCCACTTGGTATATATAGGCATCAGGTATTTCGGTCAGTTGGGGAAATACCAGTACTGTATCACTGTATTCTAGCTCATTTGTGAGGATTAGAGTGAAAATTCAAAGCAGTATATGTGCTAATCTGTACCTGGTATGTCCCATATCCAAACGCCATCATATCGCCCGCTCCATATATGTCTTACAAAAATAACAATCTAGCAATCCTTCTTCCAATTCTCCTTTATCCACCCAGCCATCAGTTCTGTTAACGTGTCTTCCATATACACCTCCACATCATCTTTAGTATAGCTCTGTCCCGAAAACTCCAACGCCAGTAGAATCCAAGGTTGAATGAAATCCACAAACACCAGATCTACATTCTCTGGTTCTCCTTCCTTGGGGAATTCAATGTCGCTTTGGATGCAATTTGGCACTCGGAAGAAGGGAATGGGCTCGTGGAGTGTGTCGTCACCGTCATCTCCAATTGCGTCTATGGTGGTGTATCCCGGGACCAAATCTGGTTTATCGGATGAACCTAACGGAGCCTGTGCTCCATTCGATGAGCGGAAATCTCGCGGTGGCAACGGAGGAATGATGTCTGCATGGATGGACATCTGCTCCGGTGGTGCAAGTTGTGACACCGGCGGCATATCTGCGGATGCAAAGACCGGGCCACCTTCATTGATCAGTTTTAAAACCTTCTTGGCGGATTTGTAAGGCACGTCTTTAATGTATAATAGCTTGCTAACGAAGGGTGATATGATATAGGTCGTATCTTTTGTGAAGGCGCCTTTGAAGATGTCAAATCTCATCGCGCCGGTGTTGGTAATCGCAATTCTTGGTGTCTCCTTGCGATCATTTTTGACAACTACAGATGGCATAACTTCATCCTCCAGCCAGGTGAAAACACTGTCATTTCCAGGATATTGCGCCCTATTGAGCCACAAATTCCGAGGCGCACAACCAAAACTGTGATCAAGATTCAAGGCTTTCCTGGCAACGTGGATCATAGACGACACATTTTTGCCGTGTTCTGTAGAAAAGGTGGATTCGTTCAGTCCGGTATGGTAGTGGTAACCGAATAGGTTGGTGTCGATATATCTTCGTTTGAACGACATGCTAGCACGGGGTTCAAGCTCTTTAGGGCCTTTCTTCTCTTTCTTCCCTCCGCCGCTGATACCTTTAATGGACTGCCAGCCAATGGTCTCCATATAACGACCAGCCTGTAAACCATATGCCTTGGAATCATACTTGGCAGAATTCCGGATATGACTATGGCCACCAAAGAACTGGATTGGAGTGTCCCAGTTCTGACTTCTGATTGCCTTGAAAATCGCCGTGTATTCAGGACCATTAAGGGTGACATGGCCAGCTACCAGGAACAGGTCAACATCTTCCCTGATTGCTTCCTGAAACCACTTCTCTTTAATTGTCTTCTCAACAGGTTGCACCACTGTATTCTTCCCATTCCCAGTAAAGTCAAACAAGAACCCTAACGCTAATACACGGATACCCTTGTTCTTAGTTGTGAACTTTCGATATCGTGCGGCCATCGCAATCTGTTTGCCCGTCTGCGGGTTAATGTAGTCCAGGTTCGAAGCCAAGTATCTTCCCTTGAAGTTCGGAACGGTTTGGTTGTATTCTCGAGCAGCTGAGTCTTCCTGATAGAGCTCATGGTTGCCAGTGGTAATAACATCAATAGCTTGCTCCCTCACAATGTCGTAAAGGTATTGGCCTTTTGGATCTGACCCATCGTATAGTCCGTTACCTTCTATTCGGTCGCCGCAATCAATGAGGAGTAAATCAACGCCTTGCTCGTCTGCTTTCGCCCGCATCTGCTCTGCGAATGAGATGTAGTCGCCCCAGTCTGCAGAGTATTGAGACCTATAGAAAGTCAGATGGAGGTGAACCTCGAGGGGCGGAATACTTACTCCTGCAGATGCCCGGCATGCCAGCCATGGCTATCGGTTGTTTGTAGAAAGTTCAGGTCGCCCCATGGAAGGTCCCTCATAGGAGCCGCAACAGCATCTGGAGCTGAAGGCTGCTCAGCTAGAGCCAGAGGCAGCAGAAGGGTCGCGGTTGTCCATGTCAACAAGCGTTTCGTCATTTCGAGTGGTTTAAACATGCAACAGCTGTAAAATAAAATGAGTGTAAAATGAGATATTGAGATATCGAGGTCTTGGGTGGTCTTTAATCACACGTCCATAATCTATAGTAACAGAGTGATCAGATGCAAGTTGTCAGCAGCTTCGGAGAGTGAGTGAGTAAAGCGGATGTTCTGACGCAGCCGGCAGCGGGAGCTTGATACCCCTGTCGCGATAAGTGCCGATAAGGAACCTAGAAGAGTTACTTTTACGGAGCTACAACTAAACCTCAGCTAGGCCTTTTACTGTAACACTACAACATACTCCCTACAACAAGTTAACAAGTTCAACACCAGATTCGCTCGTCCCCAGCCACTAGATCTTCCAAGTCAACAAATGGTCGAGGTGCATCTACCCCGATCAGCAGTACGGGCGACAAAAGTAGCCCTAAAAGAGGTCAATTACCGCATAAGACCATTTGCCCAGAATGTTTTCATCTCGAGGGCGGAGCTAAAGCAAGAGCAAGATGGGTCTGTGGCAGACAGGCAATCCTCTGGAGAAGCAGTCGGAAAAGCAAAAGGTTTCGAAAGCCCGTCGACCTGCCCATAGATGACCATTGTAGCTGATGTCTTGCCAGAACCAGAACCAGAACCAGAACCATATTCCGCTCAGAAGCCTCCCTGGTTTCCGGTCAGGCCTGTGGCTGTAAAAGACAACATAGCTACAGCTGACCTCCCCACAACATGCGCATCAGGCATTTTAAAGAACCATCAAAGCCCCTTTGAGGCCAGTGTGGTGGAGCAGCTTCGCTCAACTGGCGCTCCCATAATAGGGAAAACGAATATGGATGAGTTTGGCATGGGTTCTCATTCAACGAATTCATTTTTTGGAACGGTTACCAATCCGCCACCCTTTGATCGCCTTTCTGTTGGTGGAAGCTCTGGAGGGAGTGCAGTTGCCGTCGCACAAAAGCTGGTTGATATAGCTATTGGAACAGATACGGGAGGTTCGGTCAGACTGCCCGCAGCGTATTCTGGGGTGGTAGGCTTTAAGCCATCATACGGCTTAATATCTCGCTGGGGAGTCGTCCCATACGCAAACTCTCTCGATACGGTAGGGATACTAGCTCGATCTTGTAAGCAAGTCTTCAAGACCTTTGTCTCGATGCAGGAACATGATCCCAAAGACCCAACATCTCTCTCCGAAAAATCCCGGATGCGAGCATTCACTAGTGGCAGCAATAGGTGGAGGGAATTGAGTGACCAGAATTTCAAAGACTTCCATAAATTAAGAATTGGTGTCCCTGAGCAGTACAACATCTTTGAACTTGATGGGAGAACCAGACAGTCTTGGCAGCGGACACTGATGCTGTTCCAGGATCTAGGATGTACCATTGTACCGATTTCACTACCAAACACACAGCAAGCGCTGCCGGCATATTACATACTAGCTATGGCTGAAGCAGCTTCGAACTTGTCCAAATACGATGGTGTGAGATACGGAACTCGAAGTCAGTCGAGTGATGGGGCTGGAGATGTCCTCTACTCCGAATCGAGAGGAGAGGGCTTTGGTGACGAAGTCAAAAGGCGTATACTTTTGGGCTCGTACGCTTTGAGCTCCGACGCAATTGATAACTATTTTATCAAGGCTCAGAAGGTGCGAAGACTAGTTCAACAAGACTTCGACCGCGTCTTCTCCATGCCTAACCCGCTTCGAGACCCTGAGCAATTTGATCTTTCGGAAATGGACGAATCAATTCTACTGAACAACAAATTAGGACCATCTCAAGTGGATTTGATCGTATGCCCAACAAGTCCTACCCCAGCACCGAACCTTGATGACATAGCGAACCAAAGACCCGTAGATGCATACATCAACGACGTATTTACTGTCCCCGCAAGCATGGCTGGCCTTCCTGCTATAAGCGTCCCGTTGAAGAGACGACCCACAGACAGTCCTAGATTTGATGGCATGCAGATCATTGGGCAGTATTCGGATGATTATCGTGTCATTTTTGTTGCACACGAGCTTGAGAAGTTATTGAAGATTGACAATGCAAGTGGTCAATGGCGGAAGGAAAATAGGGAGAGCCTTAACTGACCGACTATGGTTAGGAATCATGAAGCTACCCCTTATCCACACCGTTAATTATGAAGTAGAACACCCACCAGCTCCCAAACGGCTCATTTCCATCATCCAGAGATCCAGGTCTAAGAATAAATGACGGATGGTTTGGATGAAGCGTTCGCCCAACGAAATCGAACGTGGGTGTAGGCAAGCCCAATGATACTTTGATGGCATTACGGCAGGAATATATGGACCTCTCATCCCCAGATCTAGATCACCGTTCAAGAACAACCATCCTCGCTTACATTGCTTCGCCTTCCCGCGCCTGTAACGTCAATTTCAGGACAGCCTTCTCGTCGAGCCCTACGGCTAGGAACCAATCCAGCTTCTATGCCAATTTGAAGTGTCGAGTACGACACCCTCATCGCCTCTCGGCTTAGCAAAGCTTTAAGCCGGCTCTTCAAAACGCATATTCATTCCTAACGAGGTCCAACCCATGGCGTTCCTTTCTATCGACAACAGATCTCCACTCCTCTTTCTGTAAATATCACCGGAGATCTCAAGAATATGTCTCCTTTATATTGACCCGGGGCTTTGGAATCATGTTTTATATTGCATCTATCACTGTACATTACACCACCTGTATAAACACCATAGAATAGAAAAGTACTACAGTTCTACACCGTTGCACTACCACCCCTCCGTTTCTCCCCACCCCTCTTCACTTCCCCCTCCCTCCGAGCCTCATCACACAACCAAACCAAACCTTAACACCAACCCACTTCATCCCCCTCTCCCCCACCATAAGCCCCACATCCCCTTCCGCAACCCCTCTTTGCAGCATCTCGCCCACCATCTCAAACCCCTCTTCCCTCCCAGCCTCCACCACTTCTTCAATTTCATACACAAAACTATCACCCTGCACTTTCACTTTCACATTCCCCGACTCCATATCTATATCTGTGAATCCAGCGCGCGAGAGACGACCCATCTCTGCGTGCATGTTTGTCATTACCAGCACCCCTCCCTCCTTGAGTAACTTCTTAATCGTCGAGAAGAATATTTTGAGTGGGAGATGCTCGAGGACAAGCGTGCTAAGTACTAATCCCGCCTGTCCCTCTAATGCTTGGACTTCTGGGAATGATGAGGGTTGGAGAGCATCGAATTCGTAGAAATATACTTTAGGGCTTGAAGCTAAAGTGGAGGTGGAGGTGAGAGAAGAACAGCGGGATTTTGCTATTGCAAGCATTTCGGCACTTAGATCTAGTGCGATTACGTTCCCGATCTCAACTCCCTCACGCGGTTGCAATAGCTTGACGGTATTCCTGCCTGTACCAGCGCCCAGCTCCGTGATGGTAAGGGGAAAAGAAAAAGAAGACGGGACAAGGCTGAAGGCTTGGGTGAGCAGAGAGGGAAGGAGAGCGTCATCGATGGATTCTGTGACGGGTCGGTCTTATTAGAGATGAATGAGAAGAGTTGGGGGGTAGAAGAGAGAGCTTACGGAGGATATTGCCATCGCTGTCGTAGACTTTCGCCCAGCGGGCGTAGAGGTCTTTGGTTGGGATCAAGTGGATTGGTTTAGATGCCATTGTGAGGTGTTGCAGGGGATTTCAGTGAGATGCTTGGAATTGGCGCATAGAACACAGAAAGCGGCGAATTTGATCGAGGGGGTTTCTGAAATTACATGAAGTGAGTACCCAGGTAGTTGAAGATGTTCATTTGGTATGAGGAAAGTTTTTGTTGTGACTAAAGATCAGACTTCTAGTGACTCACTGCTCTAAAACACATCAATAGGAGGAAAAGTACTCTAAGCTTATAACCATGATTTTTAGATGAGCTATCACTAACTTGCAATAGAGAAATAAAGACTAAACCCTGAACATCTTCCTTTCGTTCTCCCGTCCTGACCTCTGACAAGCCGATTGTTGTTGATGCTAATACTTTCACGTGATATGCCCCTTTTCTAGTCAATGTTTTTTCTTTTCCGTTGGAGCTTGACAAAGCGTTGTTTCTAGCAATGCCCCCTCATTATTGTCTCCGCGTCCCTTCCGCGTCACTTTTCGTATTCAGCCTCGTCCGCATTCATTTAAGTTGTAACTCGGTCCAATGATTGGTCCACGCTTTTCGAATAGCATCAAACCGAAGAGGTCCGTGTAAATTTTTTCTCTTCTTGAGCCGCATCTTTGCTTCGATCAATTGCCGCCAAATACAGTACATTCTCTCCATGGCAAGACAGACAGATTTTTCGTAAGATTGTTGTTTTTTTTCTTCGGCCCGGTACCGACGCGACTCCGCAGAATCCCTGAGCGTGCCGTGCCTATTACTTTACTGTACAGTACCCTGCCCTTGTAGCTCCCGCAGCACACCACACCCCAACCCCAACCAACGTCCTCCGCACGAGCCACAACGCAATCCCAAATCTAAGGGCCCCGAAAGCAGCTGAGGCTGTCTACTTTGCATCTGTATTTACTTCTGTCTCTGCCGAATCCTTCCATCTCCATAGTCACCCCGTATGAAACGCGCATCCGGATTCTTTTTCCCGGACCGAGCAGAGCAGAAGAAAGCAAGAATCGCAACTATGCCCGCCAAAAAAGGCACCTTCCAGCTCCCCCAGCTCACCCCCGTATCCTTCTCCCTCACAGACGGTACCAACATCCCACCTCCTCCCGATTCACCCATCGAAGAGAAGCCACCTCCACCTGTACCGACGAAGCAGACGGCTCCCGAACCTCAGACGCAGACGCAGACGCAGACGCAAACACAAACGCAGAATGGTGCGAATGGTGGTGGAGAATACGTAGGACGCGGTCGTACAAATGGAAATGCCAATAGCTCAGACGTTCCTCCCCTGAGTCCCGCCTCGGCGCGGCGCCCAAGCAGTATCCGCAAGTTCCTGTCGCGCAAGTCGCTCAACGCGCATTACACCAACGGCAACACCTCGCGGGACGATCTGACGAGTATGGGGCGGCCGGATAGCCCGGCGAGCTTCATGACCAATGCTACTGCTTCAGGTAGTGGGAAGAAGGGCAGCTGGTTCAAGAGATTAGGTGGTGGTGGTGGAAATCGTACGAGTGTTGTGTATGAGACGCCGCCGCCGAGAGTGGAAAGTGTAGTGCCGGAGAAGAAGAAGATGGGGCCTCCACCACCGAAGTTACCTGAGCTGAGCAAGTTGAAGGCGAAGATACCGGAAGATGATGAGGGCAGTCTTGGGGCGGACGAGATGTTTAAGAATATCAAGTAGGGGAGTATGATGAGGGGGTTGGATGTTGCTATGTGGTTATGGACTTGGATGCTGAGCATGGGGTTCTACGAAGTTTGGAATTGGGTGTGACCGCCCAAAAAAAATAAAAAGGGGGATGGGGAGAGTGGATGAAATTGATGGAACGCGAGAGAGATACCCCTGCTCGGAACTGAGCAACACTACCGCTCTATTTGATATTCCTTTCTTAATTTGGGCCGCCTGTAATGGTAATGAATCACATCGTTTGGATTGTGGTTTTCCCCCAGGCGTGCTGTAATGCCCGATTTGGGCTGGCAGCATTTGTAATACTGGCAGACTTTTTGGAAAATATTTCTCTTTTGTCAGTATTGGATATGGAATGAAAAGCTGGGACTTGTTTTCTGTCCTAGCAAGTATAATCGGACATATTGACTGACTGAGACTGTTGATAAGAATAGTGAATTGATTTTGTTTATTATCTGAAAAGCAATAACAATTAAGTTCGAGTATCAACCTCTAGTGATATAAGGGCATCTGTTGGAGGTAAACCAACCTCTCTTTCTTATAGAACCAGCCGACTTCTAAAACTCATCTATCCTCTTAAAAAATAATCTCAGACAGATAGACGTCCAGGTTTCACATTTGGACCCCTAAAGTATAAAGTGAACCGTCACATTCCTTATGCAAGCCCAGATATCCCGACCTATCAAGCTTCCGTCGCCACGTGAGACCCCTGCAATGCAATTGCTGAAGTGTTTCGGCCCGTTAACGTCATTTATTACTTTTATAGTTCTAAATAAACCTCACTTTACTTGTCCTCAATTGGTAATATTATATCACTTCTCTAAGTTATAAAAGCTAGCATCAGTTTTACGAGACTTATTCTAAGAATATTAGGAGCTATATATAGTTGATCAAGCTAAGCAAAAGGTATAAGTTGAGGCTATACAATTATATGTAGATAGGTAAAAGCACTAACATATTCGAAGCATAGGTGCTTTGTGAAACGTGACTTGGTGTTCTAGCGTGATAAGTCAGCTTAGTCATCGAGCTCAAGCTCCACTCCTTCCACCCTCTCCAGACGAGGAGATGCATCAACCTTCCAAACACCGCAGACAAAGCTTCCAGTATTCCATCAAAATCCTTGACGGACCACTGCAACCCTTCGAAGTCTGTCGCTTTGGGTGACGTACTCGCACAAAATATTACCGCTCTGTAACTTTCCAGAAATCAAATATCTTCACGTTGTTCACATTTTGAGCAGTTCCAGTCTTGCGACACCCGGTTTAAATAACCCCTCTTTTAATTTGATTCGAATATCAAGGCCACCTTTCAATTTTATAAGATGTCTTACCGGGTCGGTAAGTTGAGCATTTGCATCATATCTCAGTTTCCACACTGATGGTCTCTTCTCTATCACCAAAGGCGTTCTATGCTTCAAGTATTATATCGTCGCTAATCACCCAATAGAAACTGCATCTACGGGCCGTGCAACATGTGTAGCCACCGAGTGCAAGAAGAACGGCGTCAAGATTGAGAAGGATGATCTTCGCTTCGGTGTGTGGGTTGAAATTAAGGGTAATGGTAGTTTCAGATGGAAACACTGGTAGGTACTCATGATTCTTCCTTTGTAGTCGAGTTATATACTTGCCATCGGAAACTCATGAGTGGGGGCTGATTTACGGGTTTTAAGGGGTTGTGTCACAGGAGCTCAGATCCAGAATATGAGAGAGAAGCTGGAAGACCCCGATGATCCGGGCACCTACCGCTGGGATTTTCTGGATGGATATGACAGTGGTGAGAAGAACAGTATCGACAGGTTCCCGGATTTGCAGGAAAAGGTTCGACGCGTCATTACTCAGGGCTTCATCGACCCCGAAGATTTCAATGGTGACCCTGAGATGAATGTTCTCGGAGAGAAAGGACTACGTACTCCCGCATCTAAGGCAAAAGCTAGGGCAGACAAGAAGAAGCAAGCAGAAGAAGAAGAAGCGAATGAGTCACCCGAAGCAGAAAATACCCCCAAGAAGACTGCTTCCAAAAAGCGTGCTAAGGGTGGTGATGAGAGTGAGGGTGAGGAGAAGCCTGCCAAGAAGAAACGTACTACGAAGGCGAAGAAAGAAGAGGACAGTGATGAGGAGGCGAAACCAGTCAAGAAGTCCAGAGCTAAGAAGGTGAAAAAGGAAGAGGGCAGCGATGAAGAAGCCAAGCCAGTCAAGTCCAGAGCTAAGAAGGTCAAAAAAGAAGAGGATAGTGATGAGGAAGTTAAGCCAGTCAAGAAGTCCAGAGCTAAGAAGGTCAAGAAGGAAGAAGATGAAGAGGTGAGAGTGCATTCCTTCCAGAACATGTTTTAATCTTCATTGACCTGTAACTAATAAATTCATACATAGGAGGATGAAATATCCAAGCCTGCTCCAGCCAAGAAATCCAGGGCAAAGAATGTCAAAAAAGAGGAGGATGTCGACATGGTCAAGGATGAAGATGACTCTGACACACCTGCTGGTCCTGCACCAAAGAAGCGCGCTCCCCGCGGAAAGAAAGTCGTCAAAGAGGAGGAATTTGACGAGCAAATCGGGGAAGCGGTCGAGCCAGTCAAGGCTCCAGCTAAAAAAGGACGCAAGAAGGCCGTCAAAGACGAACCTTCTGAGGATGTCGTCATGACTGGCGCTGAGTCTTCCGCTGTTGCTGAAGGATCCACCCTTCCAACTGAGCTTGATTCTTCCTATGGTGTCAAGGGTGAACCTTCGAATGCTGTTGACCTTCCTTTTGCTGCTCCAGATGTCGATGATATTGTCACCCAGATCGCCACCCTGAAAAAGCTGAAGTTCAATGACTCCCTTCTTTCAAGTGGAAGAGAGCTAGGTCCTGATGATGAGACGATGATCCCCGGCATCAAAGATTTTGATCTTCGGACCATGTTTGCCGACAGTGTCAATGACGGCGAGATTGAGGATGACCAAATCTTGGCATTCCTCGAGAAGAAGAGAGATGAGTTGGTTGCGGAACTGGAATCGAAGATGACGAAGCCAAAGAAGAGAGGTCGTGGCAAGAAGGGGTATTTTTGATCTCCCCTTGCGATAATACGTCTTCTCACTAACAAAACAGTAGTATTGCTGCCGCTTCATCTACTGGCAAACGCACTACTTCGAAGGCTTAGATCCCTTATTCGAGCCTCAGCGAAGAACAATACTGTTAAACTCTCTCGCCCGAGAGCATTCTCTTGAACGACTTTCTCACCTCTCGGACATTAATTGTACACCATTTTGCTCCCAGTAGCTTCGCTCCCCTTCACACAAATCTAGCGCAGCACGGTGTTCGGCGTCCCATACCACGCTTTACATACATCGCAGAGCACTCACAAACTCGATCGAGGCACAAGCTCGAAAAGCGTTGCGGTTATGATTTGATTTGATTTGATTTCTTTCTCCTTTGTCTTACAATACACATTTGCTACAGGAAGGATCTGTACGGTATAAAATGGCGACGGTTTACTGGCACGGCAGAGATGGCTGGGAGGACATTGTATTGCAAATAGCTTGATTGGTAAAGGGGTGAATAATGATAGATTTACTTGTTTTTTTCTGCTTGCCGCACTAGTCAAATGAGCAAATTTAGCAACTGGTATCCATCTACCCGCCTCCGAAGTATAAGCTGCCGCAACACTGCTACCCTAGGTATCTATGAGATAGCTAGCGCATTCCCTCTGTCTTTTCTCCCCTCTCATTCCTCACTAACCTCGTCTTTTTCACCCATGTCGACTCTAGTCTTGTTTGAGAGGAGTAGCAATTTCATTTGTAGAAGCAAGGCATGTATATATACTAACCTAACGCCCGCCATCATATCTCACCCAGTGATCTACTAGATTAACCCCCTCTTCCTATCCTTAGCCTTCCAGCCTTTTAGAGAACTCTCTGGCCTCGGGACTTCGGGCCGGCCACTCAGTACATCAACAATGTGTTTCAGCTCAACCCAGAACTCATCCTTCGGTCTGCGATTCGGCCAATCCGTTTCCTTCTCTTCGACTTCTTTCATCGGGGAAAAGACGACGCTAGCGCCTTTGATACCGATAACGGTACAAGATTGTGGATCTTTGAGGATCCTGGCGTCGGAGCGGTCTTCGTAGCTTTCGAGATGCTCGATACATTTTATCGCTAGACGCACAGCACGCGTACGGTCCATGGGTGAGGGCGTGCCGCCCTGCTGGACATGTCCCGGAATCGAGTCTCGGGATTCAAATCGCTCATGTGCTTCTTCGCGAATCATATCTGCGATGAGTTTGGCGTTGTAGACTTTGCTCGCTTTCTCGTTGATGAGGATCAGGCGGCCAGCGCGGGATTGGCCGGAGTCTTCTTTGAAGGCTTTCTTGAGGTGTGTGATGTCGGCGGCGAGCATGGCGATGCTGATGCCTTCTTCGGGAGTGTAGACTGCCTCGGCACCGACGGCCAAACCAGCGAGAGTGGCGACGTAACCCGAGCGGCCTCCTTGCGTTTCGATTACGAAGACACGGCGGCGGGAGGCGGAGGCGGATTGTTTGATGGTGTCGCAGTAGCGGACTAGTTCGTTGAGGCAGGTGTCGGAACCGATGCTGTATTCAGTGCCGGGGACGTTGTTGGATATTGTAGCGGGGAGGAGAGTCATGGGGATGCAGAGAGATGAGTACTTTTCTTGTGCTTGACGGAGTTGAGATAGTGATTGGAAAGCTTCAAAGCCGCCTATGATGAAAAGTCCATCGAATTTGTATTTCGCGAAAAGAGAGGCAATGTGTTCCATGCCGGACTCGCCGGGAGTCTCACGATTCATCCCAATCTCGGAACCGCCTTTGCTTGCCCAGCCATCGACCTCGAGCCAGTCGAACTCCCTGACTGCTCCGACAGGTTTGTCATCATGATGACGAGCGAGACCAGCAAAGCCGTTATGAATGGCAATGGGAGTATGGCCACGAGTGAAGCAGTATGCTACTGCAGCGCGGGTTGCAGCATTTACGCCACCAGCAGGAGCACCAACGTGAATGATGGCGATTTTCATATGCTGTGACAGGTTAGAAGTGCATTAGGAAAGAGGTGAAACTCTGTAGATCCAGAGTGAAACTTACTCTGCGAGAAGGAAGCTTCATAGATTGGTTTAACTGGGTTGCTGTTGTAGTCATGTATGAGTTATACATATCCGAGAACTCGGTGTCTCTCAGCTTCATCGCCCGGTCAAAATCTTTAGCTTCAATAGCTTTAGAGACCTCCTTGGTGTCCAAGACAGCCTGTACAAGAGGCTTTCGAGTGATCTTGTTTTCATTGATGGCAATGAAAGGGGTTGGTGTTTCCGGTGTGGCGTCGAGCACAGCATTGACAGCTTCCACGCCTTGTAATGTTGCGAGCTGCCGATCATAGGCACATGCTGAACCACCCCGTTGTACATGTCCAAGGGTTGTAATTCGAGTATCTAAAGCGAGGCCGTCCTTGTCTGCGAGGAGATCCTTGATCATTTCGGGGGATATCTTGTTCCCATCCTGGTCAGCAGCACCCTCAGCGACAATGACAATTGTCTTCCTTTTCCCAATCTTTCGGTGCTGTTAGAGTGTTAGTAAAAGATCATCAGATAAATCACATTGAACTTGCCTGCGCCACGATTGAGCACATCTCTTCTCTCCAATTCTCGGCTCTAGGTTTCTCGGGAATGAAGACGAAATCCGCACCCGTTGCGACTCCGGCCATGAGAGCCAACCAACCACAATGTCTACCCATAACCTCAATGACAAAAGCTCGAGAATGTGATGAGGCCGTGGCTTCGATGTAGTCAACTAACTCACAGATTCGGCCCAATGCCGAGAAGCATCCAATTGTAGCATCTGTCCCGGACATGTCGTTATCAATTGAGCCAACAAGACCGACAATGTTGAGATGTTTGAATGGCTCGATTTGCTCCGCGGTCAATTGCTTGGTATCGACCAGTTCCTTGATCAAGCTGGGCCACTCCGCACGAAATTTGTCAGCTCCGGTCAAGGAACCATCACCACCGCAGATGATTAGAGCATCGATGCCGTTCAAAACCATGTTCTTCGCAGCAGTCAATCTTCCGGGACGTTCGTAAAAGGCCATACACCTCGCTGTGCCAATCAATGTTCCGCCTTCAGAGAGCCAGCCTCGGACTTGTTCCCGGTCGAACTTGCGTATGAAACTGCCGCCCTGGACCAGACCTTCGTAGCCTTCGTAGATACAATAGGCCTCGCAGCCTTTCTCGAGTGCCATTCGGACCACAGCTCTGATAGCTGCATTCATACCAGGAGCATCTCCTCCGCTGGTCATCATAGCGATTCGACGGAGCTTCCCCTCGAGAGGAGGGGGAGGGTTTGCGGGATGTGGTGGTGCCATGGTGGTGGTGTTGATGGTGGGGTGAGCTCTGATGAGGGGTGAAGGAAGGGAAGATGAATATGGAGGAAGGTTTGAGTTTTAAAAATAGGGAGGGGCTTTGAGAAGGCCCGTTTATGAAGAGAGAGAATGGTAATTACGTTACTTGTACAAGTAGGAAGTGAAATAAGGTATCTCACACGTGGTAAAAAATGGCCAGGTGCGGGATCTTAGGAAAGTGACGATATGGTGCAGGAAAAGACGAAGTTGTTGACAGGGTTAAATTTCTTATCGGCGCCGAAGTTATCGCAGCCTTCAATAATACCGAGTGCGTACACACCTGATACGGTGGTTTTATAGCGCATGTGGGGGGGAACCTACAGTATCCCCTGCACGGCAAAGTCCCAGTATATGCACACCCTAATTGGGCGCTGTCGTAGGGTCGCAACTGGGCGCGCAGGTCACTAAAATTGGGTACCTGAGCCGCTGAACACCGATTGACGGTCGCATCCCGGCCACCAAAAGTACTGTACGGAGAGGGTGACGTGACGACAGAGCTGGGCTGGGCTGGATCAGCGGTATTGAATCGAGTACTTGTAGGTCCGGTATATATCCTCACGACCCACGACAACGACCGTATATTAGGTGGATGAGAGAGGGAGGGTTGCAACCTACTATAGTAACCTTAGCTCCCTTAAATTGACGGCCAGCGATCAACAGCCCCAACTCGAGGCCGGAGACAGCGAGACACCTTCCAGCACTACTCCAGACTACTAGGTCGCGTCTCGAATAATAGCTATGGCTTCCATACCGAACGAATTCCCTATATCTCTAAAATCATGGCCCTCTTCCAATAGCAACGACTCCACTTCCCTACCAAACCTCATTCAGCGCATCAACTTCGAACGAGGGGGCTTCCGAGATATCAGCGAGGAAAGTTTACACCAGGAAATTGCCGAAGCAGAGGCAGAGAGTAGCAATGGCGAAGAAGATCGCTCGAGTGAGGAGGAAGAGGTGGATGAGGAGCCTGACCGGATGAAGGAGCTTATGACAGCTAGAGATGAAATGCTGGTCCAGCTCGAGTAGGTTTATCACGGCGCATAACATGCATCTGCTAACAATGCAGGGCTGCTCATCATGGCGCGGCATTCGCTTTAGACTTCGTCTCCCTCCTGCTTTCGAAAGATACCCCGGTTCAAGCTGGCTTGTCCATGACGCCCCAGCTAAGGGAGATGGTGGGAACAGGCACACTGGGGGCGGATAAGATACAAGCTTCCCGAATTACGGATACCCAGAAGGAGAACAACAGGCATGTTGCCAAAGGGTGGAAGATACAGAACCTCAATAAGACAGTGGATACCATTCTCGAATCGGCCACGAGGCTAGAAAAAGAAATGGAGACGGAGACAAAGTACTGGGAGCAAGTTCTTGCTGTCAGTGAAAATGGATGGGCTGTGTGCCGATTGCCAAATGAGAAGCAAACTTTGGGAGTGAGATTTGGGTTTTTAGAGGGTTTGTAGTACCCTTTCCTAGAATATACTGAATGCTAACAAAAACAGCGGCACCAGCCTTCAGGAACCAAAGTCTAGCAGCTCTACGGAGAAACGCAGATGGGTCAATATCCCTAGATCAAGGAGTAACGAGCACCGAGCCACAATGTGTGCGGGTTCGTGTCCAAGTAAACGGCATAAACACTGGATCATCAACAATTCCAAGACCTGTGCCCGAAGACGGTCCTATAGAATCTCTAATACTCCAAGCACGAAATACCATCTTCTCTACCGAGCTTTGGCAAGAGCTCAGCCGCGAATCAAGAACACTTGGCGCGTTTAATGTGAGGTATAAAGGGGACCCTCTCACGTTTCCTCTTGACTCTGAGAGAACTATATTGCTTGATCCGGTCATTTTGGGCGACTCGGCTCCTTCACCACCCGGCCCTGATGACTCTACTGCAGAAGGGATTGCTATAGCCCTCAACCTCCTATTAGCTTACTCCCACAGGCAAAACCATCGTCGAAGGACACAAATCCCAGCCCCAATCTCGGCCGCAAAGCGCCCAAACCCACCCTACAACTTGTTACGTTCCTTGATTACACGGCACCGCCACCAACAAACAATTACATCCCTCCACAATCTCCTCGCCCCTCTCTGCGCGATGCTGAAATCTGCATCGTTAACCCCAACACCATCGTATACCATAATCCACTCGCCCTCCCAACCACCGCCATTCGCAAACTTCTCTCTCGCAGAACGCACCATTTCCTCCCTAACTGAACGTTTAGAATCCATAGCGACTCTAAAACTAACACCAGACACAACCCTCACCATAACCTCCCGCACCTCACAATTCCCAGTCGCGGGCACATCATTCGGTCTCTCCCTTAACCAAGAGTCAGAGCTCAATGCTACGTGCGTCGCCCCTCCAGCAATAGCCGACGTGAAAGGCGTAGAAGATTACGTTTTCTTCGCTACATCCTGCGCTCTCGCATCGCTCTTCATATCTCCTGATGTCGATGACTCCAGCTGGATACGCACAGCGCAGCCCAACGTTTTGCGGAAGCTTTTCCAAGGAGGCCGAGCCAAACAGCTCGTCTTCAATGTCTCGCGCATGAAGACTGGGACGAAGGGGGTGAAGGGGAATTGTAGCCTTAGTGTGGCGTGGGAATGGATGCGGCATGATAGTTGGAGTGTGGGGAGCGAGAATACGATGAAATATAGGGAAGCGAATGAGTTTGGAGAGAAGAGAGGGGAGCAAGGAATCTATGAGTGGAAGCATGTAGCCGGTTGGGATGACGGCGAAGGGCAGGTTATGAAAGGGCTGGAGGGGGTAGTCACGGATGCGGGGAGAGAAGAGGCTGATGGGGCGAGGTTGAGGCAGAAAAGTGGCAGGGTGCAGGCTTTCAAGGGCAATTAAAGGATCTCTTCCTGCTCGATGGAACATTGTGGGCAGATTATGAATCAAAAGCATCTTTTTGTACTATCGTAGCCCATTTTTGATGATTGCTGTGTCTGATGCACTCCGGATGAAAACTTGTTTGGGCTTAAAATCAGCGATATTAAGTGAGAGTTTGTCAAACTAGAGGATTTTAAGAGGTAGGTGAAAAGGGGCAACCCTCACTAGTCGATCTCGCTTGCCAAACTTGGGACCCAACACCAACCAACCTCGTCTCGTCAAGCCAAGCCATGTCTGCTCCAAACTACACAATTTCATCGCATGCTCAAACAACTTAGCAAACCGTCGCCTTTTGCATAAGATCCCAAGATCAGAGACTTTCATTAGACTGTTCGTGAGAAAAAAGACATTCAGCATGACTACTCGCTACCGCGTCGAATGTAAGCCGGGCCTAGCTACTATCCCCAGTCTCTCGATGGTCTGAGGTGCAATGCTAACAGCCAGTTATAGACGCACTGAAAACCCATCGACGGGATCAGTTTATAGGTACTTCCTCTCGTCCCATTCTACTAGGCCTCACTTCTCTTATCTCGTCCCTGCCCAATTCCCTGCCGTGCCTTGCCCCACCCCCACGGCTCTCCCTACTCATTTCATCCCATGTCAACCTGCATTTTCTCATATTATAGAGAGATGCTAACGTAAAACAGAATGGGTCAAAGGCCTCCTCGCCGTCCCATTCGTCCTCCACTCTCAGCCTACAGGCGTTTTTGAGACACGGACCAATAGCGTCAAGATGATGGCCGCTGAAGCACATAGACGATACTGGGAAATCATGAGGGATGTAGAAGTGATGATTGACGATCATAGTGAGTACAATGTCTCGACTTCTCAGGAACGTTATCATCGGGCTAACCTTTTTCAGTCGCCCACCAAGAAGTTAACCTGCACGGACAATCAAAGCTTAAGCTACTAGTCCCGAGTATAGGAACCTTCTTTACGAGATTGCCATTGGCCGATGCCTTTATCTATCAGGACAAGAAGCGGTTCATCTCGTCGAGGCGTTTTGTTCCGCCTAGTTTTAATGATGTGAGGTTGATTCTCAACACCGCGCAGTTGATGGGTGTTACGGCTGCGGGGCCGGTGGATTTGGCTACATTTGATGGTGATGTTACTTTGTAAGACCATCAATTCTTTCCTTTTGATGAAATCTATATTAATAGAGTTAGATACGATGATGGCCAGAGCCTGGAATCTAGTAACCCTGTCATTGAGAGGATCCTATGTGGGTTTCACGTGACTAGATGAGCAGACTTACTCTTTCTAATATGAAATGAATAGATTTGATGAGTAAGGATACGAAGATTGGAATCGTGACTGCGGCTGGCTATACAGAGGCCGAGAAATACTATGGGCGACTACATGGGCTGCTCGACGCTGTGAAGGCGTCTACGATACTTTCGCCTGCTCAGAAGCAAAATCTCATAATAATGGGTCAGTATACTCCTGTCAATGGTACTTTTCTTGATATCATCCAGCTGACTATCCCATAGGTGGCGAATCAAACTTCCTATTTACCTACTCAGAAGCCTCTCCCTTCCTCCTCTCCCACCTTCCCCGGCGTAGCTGTAAGAACAACGTGGATCCTATTTATTTCCCATTCAGCATGTCTAGAGAGTTTGCAGTCATGCTTCCAGATAAGATCCTCTTAGAATTTCTCGCAGCTGCAGAGACATTGCTGCGCTCCTCCAGATTAGAATTCAAGCTAACTTCCCCTCCTCGCAGGGATCCTACCTAGTATGTCGACCTGGACACAACCCACCATAACCGATCTCCTAGACCTTGCCGAATCCTCCCTCCGAGAATGCGTAGCCAACCTCTCCCTCCCCGCCACTATTCTCCGCAAAGAGCGAGCCGTAGGCATCATCCCTTCTATACCAGGCCATAAATTCGCGCGAGAATCATTAGAGGAAACGGTGTTGGTTGTGCAGAAAAAACTGGAGATGAGTGCAGTAGGGCGGATGTTGCCGTTTTGTGCCTTTAATGGTGGGAATGATGTTTTTGTCGACATTGGCGATAAAAGTTGGGGAGTGCTGGTTTGCCAGGAGTATTTTGGTGGGGTTAAGGGGGGGAGAATTGGGGGCGAGAGGACGCTACATGTTGGGGATCAATTTTTGAGTGCGGGGAGCAATGATTTCAAGGCCCGCGTGGTGGGGACAACGGCTTGGATTGCGAGTCCTGGGGAGACGGTTGAATTGTTAGACGAGTTGAGGGGGTTGATTGAGGGGAGGGAGGTAGATGGCGTGTAGAGTAAGGGTGATGATTATCACTTCCATCCGGAATAGGGCATTTTGCATGCGTCTCGAACAACAGGCAGTTTTTTTGTTGATGCCAAAACTGGAGATAAGGCATCCTGCCACGGCATTGAAGCGAAGTCTTTCTTGTTTTGTCTAATTACTTCTTTCCAGGGGGGTTTCACATTCGATCCTACACCTTTTGGCTCGGCTGCAACAACTAGGTAAGCGATAAAACTGAAGCTAATGAAGAGCTAAGGGGAAAAGATAAGCGCGACTTACAATGTTATACACATAGACTAGAAGTAAGCTAGGAGCGTTCCACTTGGATGGTTTCTATGAGCTCTGAAGTCCAATGTGTGTACTTGCTGGCCTCATCACCAGAGGAAGTAATTCCAGAATCCGAAAAGTTTGAAAGATGTTGGGCGTCGCTTCAGACGCAGAATCGTCACAGTGCTCAGAATCAGGGCTTGAGATAGAGCAGAAGAATGAGCTAAATCACTTCTTTGGAATTTCTGGATTTCGGGTCCATATTTGTAGCTAGTTAAGAAGTAGTTGTAGTACACGCAAGTTAACGCAACTTTCTTGACAATGAGTGATCAACGTACCAAGTGACATTTGTATCCATGTCTATTCGTTCCCAAATCTATCTCTGTCTATCATGCACCAATGTATCCATTCAACGCCATGCCATGCTTCTTCATCCGAGTATCTTGATAATGCACAAATCCACACCCGTACTTCTACAGCTTCACCAAAGGAACCTTCGAATACAGCACATCATACCCCTTCCCAATCCACCCCTCACTCAAACCCCCCGTTCCCACAACTCCTAACCCGCCAGCCATCCACAGCCCCGCAAGCGCAATAGCAACCCCATTGATAACCCACCATCTCCTCTTGGCCTTCTCCCCATTCCCCGCTTCAACCCACCCATTCCACCTTGCCGCGCCCCAAACAAAGTGACCTGATGCCGTAGCTACAAGCGCCACATACCCCGTCCAAGCAATAGCCGGATGCCGTGCAAAGCCATGCGCGACATACCCCAATCCCACGCCACTTGAACCGCCCTCATACACCCACGGTAATATACGGTTCACAAACGCATGCGTCAGTACCAGCGGCGCGAGTATATACCCACTTGCACTAGTCCAACTCACAGCCGGCCAGACCTTCAACCTCTTTGATAAGCGTGAACTGATCGACAGATTCGCAGCGCCGTATCGCTTTAGATTCCCATTTCGACGGTGGATTCGTAACGCGAGGCCGGAGAGAATGTGCGTTGTGATGGGGAGCGTGATGAGGAGGGGTTCGAGGGGGAAGGATTGGTAGTAGGGCCGTGTGAGGAGGAGGTAGGGTTCTGAGGCTGGGAGAGAGCGTGTTATGAGGGGGATTATGGAGGTGTTTGTTAGGTGGAAGGCTGTGTAGATGGTGAAGATATAGGAAGAGTATTTTTGGGCTCTTATTACTGCTCGGGAGTTTTCGTTAACAGTCTATTTCTCAAAGATTCTGAAGAGTAGGGAAGAGTACGGTAATATGCAACGCCATGCCCACTTCCGCTCAGTCCTAAAGAGTGTGGAGGAGAAGGCAGATCGGGTAGTTGCTTCTCAGGTCCTGCATCTGAGGAAGGCGATTCGATTGGTGATGGTTCTAGTTGTTGAAGAAAAAAAGCCTCTTCCGAGGCTGTGGATTCTCGTCGCTCTTCCATCTCAATATCGAGGTATTACTTCAAAACAAATAAAAGATTGGATGACCATCGAAATGAAGATGTTTGGTTCGTCCATCTTTGAAATTTAAGCTTATTTGCGCATTGACCACACCTTGTTTTTTACGTCTCCTTCACAACCGCAGACTTGACATCAACTTTGAGTTTGACATGGTACAGAACTTGACACCAAAAGAGAAGGGACATAAATCTTCAATATGCCTCCCGTAAGTCCATTCCACTACATAGAAACCGAATACAACATAGCAGCTGACCAGCCTCCCCAAAGCGCGGATTCACAAACCCAGCGCCAAAAACCGACAGCGCAAAACAAGCAGTCAAGTCCTTTTACTGTACTTCTTCCCGCCGTATTTCCAATTGGCTCATGCTGATTAAAGAGACAGGCGAACTATGCAGCAAAGGCTATGCCCGTATGAACGAATATGAAGCGCACCTTTCCTCCTACGACCACTCACACAAACAGCGCTTGAAAGACATGCGCCAACTTACACGCGATCCACTCGCATCATCAAAAGCGCGAAAGGCGGAAGCGAAAGCTGATAAAGGGATGGGGCTTATCAGTATCAAACTTGGAGGAGAAGGGGGAGTGGAGGGAGGAGAGAAAGTTGGGAGTGGAAGTGGTAATGGGTTCAAGAAAGGTGGGTTTAAGAAGGCGGGCTTCAAGAGTGCTTTTGCACCAGCTTCGGATGGGGTTGAGTCAGAGCCTGCTGTGGTGAAGAGTGAGGAGAGGAGGAGTAGTGTGGATGAAGGGAGGATTGAAGGTTTGCAGGGCGGAGAGAGTGATACAGATGAGGATTATGAGATGTATGATCCGAGGTTTCCTACGGATTGAGACATACGCGGGAACTGGCATATTCAATGCGTCGGACGATACCACGACATAGGCCCGGCCCTATATCATGACTTCCAAAGATACCTGGAATGAAAACTCTTCACCAAACATAACGAAAAGTCGACCAAGACAGCCACCACAGCACCATCCTTCGCCATACCCAAGAAAAGGCCGCTAGGAAAGCCACCACTGTCCAGCGCACTGAACATGGGCTTCGTTGCTGGGTTATGAGTTCTGCTGCGGTGCAGAGGGACTAACTATGAAAAGATTTGAATGGGCCCCGAAGCTACGACGGGCAAGATAGAGCCTCGGTGGAATATTGGATGGTTTGCATCTAGCAAGTGATCATTTCACGGTTGTTACTACCTCGAGCCTTTAGGTATGTGGTATCAAGACATCGATACGAAGAAGTTTCGAGCCCAGATCCAAATTCAGACATCGTGTATCACTGTATCGTTGCTAGTCTTTTACTTCATCGTATGTCTTAACTCTCCTTTCCCTCTCCCGTCTCGTTTTTGTTTCAAACCTCCCAACCATGTCTTCTACCTCGCTCGGCCCGCTTCCCTCCAAAGCAGGTCTCGAGCTGGATACACACAAGTGTACAAGACTATATTGAATTTCAACGACCTTTGAGTGCGAAACCTCCTTTTGCTTATGTGGTGGCCCTTCGCAATTTGTAATTGGAACATAAGCTATATCTATTTGGATTTGTGCAAATGTTGTCTTGGTGTCTGATGCCAGCCTTTTATATTTGTACAGTACTTGGCCCATACCCCTTCTTTGTGTACACATTGTATAAGTACAAGGTGACAAGAGTATATCATGTGTCGTTATTGAATTTACATCGCACAAGTAGAGTGTACACAAGTTCAAGAATGCGGCTGATCGCGTTTCTTACTTTCTAGAAATATCATGAGCCCTTGAATGCTCACCATCTATAAAATAATATCTCTCACCCATTCCCAAGCGCTTGAGTTCCCTCTTTTCAATCTACTCAGCTTCTTATGCCCAAGTGTCCACCCAACAAGAAAATGTTCAAATTAAGCCTCCTCTTCATCATCCTCTTCAATGTCTGCATCATGCTAGGCGCCGCAGCACCTACAAATAACACACAAACATACCCATCCATTGTGCCCGGCCCAGGAATGCCCACACTGGCGTCACTCAACCTCACCAACGCCGCTCTCTTCAGCACCTCCACTTTAGAAACACACATAAACCGTTTTCATTCCCTGCATACCCTCAACACCGGGACCCTATGCCAACCCGTAGACCTGGCTAACAACAACGATGTCGTAGCCTGCTTCAACTATCTCTATGCATTGGGACCCCGTTTCTGCGGCGGCAGTGGAAATACGGGGAGCATTTCGAATTTTGTGAGAGCAGGGTCGGCGTTGGTTGTGGGGACTAACTTTGGCCCTGGTGGAGTGTGGGGTTCCTACTGGTAAGTTATGTATATAAGCTTTCCATTCTGAGCAGAATTCCTTTCCAGCGATAGAGCAAGTGAGCGCTAATCTTTCCTTGCTGAGTGAAGTACCGATGTGGCGTACAGCGTAGCAGATATCTATGTGAGTTGCAGAGGTGCTCGTAGCCAGACTGCTTTAGCCGGTAAGCTTGCTGCTCCCTCACCTCATGCATCGCCTCACCAAAAACGTATTGGGCTCCACCACGTTGCTAACATATAAATATCAACAGGGGATTCTTTTGCTTATGGAAATGGGAATTTACATGTTACTGTTGATTCGGGGAACATTGATTGATGTGGCATGGTAAGGCAAGGCAGCTGGAAAGAAAGGTTTTGCTGTAATTAAAGATCGGTATTCTGGGTAGCCCGCCTAATCTACTGCCAAAACCCCAAAACGACCCCCGAAAGTGACCCTCCAAAGTGCAAAGTGCCCTCTTTTGCGATATGCAACAAAAACGCTGGCATTCCCAAAGGGGAAAGCGGTGAGCAGTGCAGTGGCTGATTTGAATACAGTATTATCCTTGAACCTGCACATAACATAACATAGATAGTAGTCTACTTCTGAGCGGCTTTCAAGTGAAGTTCAGAGACTGTACCGTACTATTCAAGTCCCAACGATCAAGCTTGCAACCAGTTGATGCTTCGTATGCTTTTGGAAAAGTATACAGAGTACGAGAGTACGACGGAGAAGGACCGGATGAAGTGGATTGGAAGATTCGCCGAGACCAATAGAATTAGCCTGAATGTGTAGGATTTGCACCTAAATTGGACCCTTGATTTAGCCTCATTTTGCGTTTGTTATCTTGCTATTATGCCGAAATTAAAACCGATATAAAGCATTTTGTTGAAAAGAAGTCTAGGATTTGTGATAGAAGCAACTTGGTGGTACACAGGTAAAGCAGGAAGGTATCGAGAGGTATCCTTTAACTATGTCACATGAAGGCGCTCTAGAAATACACATCTTGAATACCACCCCCTATGCCATCCAATTATCCACCAGCCATCTACAACCGTAACAGCTTCTTGGCGTAGTTCTCAATCACCGACTCATTAGGGAAGGCCATATCCTCCAACTTAGCCGCATACGGTGTAGGCACCTCAGCACCCGTAACTCTCACACCGGGCGCATCAAGGTAATCGAAGGCGTATTCCATAGTCAGGGCGAGGATCTCAGCGCCGACACCGAAGGCCGGGAAACCGGACTCGACGGCCATAATACGGTGGGTTTTCTTTACAGATTTGACGATTGACTCGATATCGAGGGGTTTGATGGAGCGGAGGTTAATAACTTCAACCTCGACGCCATATTTCTTCTTTAAGGCCTCGGCAGCGATGAGGGATTGGCCGACGCAGCGAGACTGAGTGACGATGGTAAGGTCCTTTCCTGCACGCTCGATTTTTGCTTTGCCGAACGGGATGACGAAGTCGTCTCTTTGTGCGGCTTCGCTCATAGGGAAGGATTGGCCGTATAACAACTCATTCTCGAGGACACAGACGGGGTTAGGGTCTCTGATGGCGGCCTTCAGTAATCCTTTGGCGTCTTCTGCGCTCCAGGGAGAGACGACCTTGAGACCGGGTATGCTTCCGTACCAGGCTGAGTAATCTTGTGAATGTTGTGCTGCGACACCGGACGCGAAACCGTTGGGGCCGCGGAAAGTGATGTTACAGGGTTGGATACCACCAGACATGTAATGTGTCTTTGCTGCCGAGTTGATAATCTGGTCAATGGCTTGCATGGCGAAGTTGAAGGTCATGAACTCGCACTGTAGTCATTTCTTAGCCACTGCTTATCGCGCCGGGAACAATAGGACTTACGACAGGATGTAAACCAGCCAATGCGGCTCCAACTGTAAGACCACAGAATCCAGACTCGGTGATAGGACTGTCAATAACTCTCTTCTCACCAAATCGGTCCAACAGTCCCTTGGTAACTTTGTATGCGCCATTGTACTGAGCAACCTCTTCACCCAGGACGAAGACCTTGGGGTTCAACTCCAATTCCTCCGCAAGAGCTTCATTCAAAGCTTCCCTGACTGTGTATTCCTTTACGCCGCTCTCCTTCGCATATCCTCTGCTTTGGACAATCGCCGGAATTCGGGGAAAGCTCTGGAAGGCGCTGCGGGCTACAGGTCGCACTGATGCTGCAGACACAATTCTGGAAGCTGGGCGCAAGAGTCGGGACATCTTGGTAGGAAGCCGCAGCTAGGAGGAGAAGGAGATAGGATGGATTTAGGTGGGTTGAGTTGAGAATGCAGGTGTCAAGATTTCTTCAGCCGGCGTTCAGTTGGGTTGGGAAGCTATCAATTTCCAACAAAAGTCAGGAATCCACTAGTCCGGTTTTAGCCATAGTGTCGGGATCATTCCTATCAGTTCCGTCATCAAACACTTGTATATCTTCACTCTTTTGCATTCTTGAAATTCTTGATATCATTGAAAACCCTTGAAGATGTGAGATACAGCTTCACACGGGCTTAATCTTGTCGTTTTTCAGACTTTGAGCTTTCAACGTCTTCAAAGTTAATTAATTAATAGTCGGGACGCGGATAAATCGGGATTCACGGGGTCCCTATCCCTGAATGAGACGAAGAATGAACATTGTCTTTTTTATACACTTCATCATCTTACTTGATGGAACTTACAGCTTGTCAGATTCTGCAATCTCAATCTCGAGTACTAGGTAGACTCATATTTACAAAGTATAACTCAAGGACCGTGGGAATAGTGGTACTTGTTGGTATTCGTCATGCGTTCTATGGAGTGGTATGTACTGTGCACTGCTGTCATTCTTTGCTGCCCGATCCTATCCTAAACGCCAAAGCCTTCCCCGGGCTCCCAAATAATCGAATCCAGATCCACTCTGTCGCTTCAAAATACCTCCCAAAACAGAGACACAGAATACCGCTTAGACACCCATAGTAAAATCATGTTCGATCCCTGGTGTGACGCTTGCCATGAACTGTATTGATTAGCATAATACCTTTTAAAGAGAATGATTGAAGCTTACCTTCAAGAACACGACCAGATATTGATCCACTCGAATAGCAACCTCCTCATCCGTGACCTCCTGATCATGCTGTAGGACTTCCCATTCATCATTGCCATTTCCACCAGCTTTCATACCATCTACAAGAGCTTTGTCACCGCTTAGACCAGTTTTGCTGAAGTCATCGACCAGTCCTTCCATACCAGCATCTTTGGCGCCTGGTGCAATCTTTCCTTGGCGCATCTTCTCTCGACGAATCTTGAGAGCGGCGTCTGCACGATCGAGGAGGGTCTTCATAACGCTGGCGTGTTTACATGGGTGTACAGATGCCATCTTGATGTTGTTGCTGAAGTAGGGGAAGTCTTCAAGGGTAACTGTCTTATCTTTGTAGTCACCGACGATATCTTCCATCATGAGTTGCGGGGTAAGAGGTTGTGAGTTTGCGAGGTATCCGGAGAGGTAGAGGCGTGGAGTGCGATAATAAGGAGTGTAGGCAATGTATAGAGTGTATGTACGTCGAGATCTATCATCAAGATCATATTAGTACGAATACTTCAAGGTGGAACGGCCTGGAGGACTTACGCATCAGCTCCATCGCCCTTAGGATCTCGAATAATAGCCTCATCATCATCATCCTCGTCCTCCATGTCTGGAATCTCATCCTCGTCTTCTTCCCTCTCTCCCATATTTCCACTCTCGTCCACAGTCCTCACATCCCTCGCCCTTGCCTCCTGGCTCGCCCCCAAACCCCCAGTTCTCAGCCATCCATCCTCATCATCCCCAGGCGAATGCGGCCCCCCGGCAAGCTTAAAGTCTTCTCCATCACCCACCATCGTCTCCTCCTGTCCGGCATCCCCCGCGAAGTTATCGTCAAGTCTGCGATGACATGGCACGCCTCGAGTCACTAGGAACTGCTTGCCTGGAGGCAAGTAGCCCACGCGCTTGCTTTCCGGAGAGGCGTCTGCCCACGACCACGTTGGGAACTTGTAGACTAGATAGTCGCCGGCGGCTACGAACTCTTCGGGGGTAATCTGACCATTTTGACGGAAGGTGGAGGTGTGCGAGACGGGTGCCCACTCCCGGACTCTGTCGAGGGTGCTATGGAGGAAGTTCATCGTTGGTGGGGTAGATTTTGGTACCGCGTACGATGCCGAGATGTAATGCCAAGGACTCGTAGACTTGTGGTAGATGCAGTTTGTAGAGAATTTATAGGGGGAAGTAGGGTGTTTGTTGTATGGAGGTTGGTTCGAATATCGGACAGAACAAAGGATGACGAGCTGCGGATGGCTTCAGCCTCGAATCATACCCCTCCTCGAGACGTGATTGGTCAGATCTGTGAATCACGAGGAAGTTACAAGTGACTACCTCAACTTGAAATGAAGAAATGTTTCAGCTTTTGATGAGTCATTTATGTCTTTATTCGAAGCATGAAGAATAGACTTTGTGAATAATTGATACAGGTGAGCTGTTCCTGGATATGCTCCCTTTCGCACCATCGGAGATTTAAAGATGCATATAACTTGGCGATTTCACTCTCTCAGATGTTCGTAGTCGAGGAAGGAATGCTCTTGTAGAGTTCAAGGTCTATATAATAAAGATGACTTCTAACGCCTTTGTGTGATTACCTACTCGTTTTGCGGTTGCATGCATGAGGGCGTTCTGGAAGGCTGATCTCAGCCTAGCTACTTCATCACCTCTCTTTCGTCTTCTTTTCCCTGCCCATAAAACCTTCCGAAATTGCCAAAATGCCGGGCTAGAGTACATCGAAGTATCACGAGTAGTCCGAAATCTTCATATCGTCCTCCGAGCTCTTCCGACGGAACCTCAAAAAACAGAATCAAATGTGTTCAAGCAAGACACTTCCACGAAGGACGAGCTGCTTGCGACCGCGAATAGTTGCAAATATGTTTCTGGGAAGCTTGGATATATCCTGGCAAAATACGAACCTCCAGGTGTTAACCGTAAGGCTGGAAGCGCAACGAAGATCTGTCAGCGCCTAAAATTCGGATCGAAGATAGAATATTTAGATAATATCAGGAGAAGCTGATTACTCACATTTCAACGATCTATATGCTTCTCGTATAGTGCAGCTGAAAACTGCAGGCCGGATTAAAACTTAGCTGGACGGTGCTTTTCATGAAATTATCGGCCAATTTGAGGATATGCGGAGAGAAATTTACAGCATAGCAGCTCACTCCAGAGAGACCGATCGAGGCGACTCGAAGTTGTCGTTGCTATCTCTATCAACACACGCCCGGGACAACAAGGAAACATGGCAGGACTTTCGCAGGGAGCTTACCAGGAAGGGCTTCGAAAGTGAGAGTTTGAATCGGCACAGTTATGTTTTCAAGCCTATATATATGCTGAAGTTGAACGAAAGTGGTCTCTTGGACCAAGGGCCACTCCAATGCCTAGGGAATTCTCATGATGACCCTTGGTGGAACAGGCGGATGCATATAGATACCGTTCATTCACGGGAAGATGTAAAGCTGCCTGTAGTATCTGACGAGTTCGATGTTTCTCGGTCAATAGAGAATGAAAGCTGTGTTGGTCTACACATAGAGGTGCATGTCATCAATACCAGAAGGCGCCGGCTCTAAGCCCGAGAAGACAAACATACGTATCTCAAAAGGAAGTCCTACGCAAGCATGGATGTCGCAAGTCGAGCCAAACTTGCCCGAACAGAAGCTCTATCACGCAAAAAAAAAAAGAAGAAAAACAAAGGAAATACATACAACAGTAGGTATTCGCTGGTGGTCACCCACCCAACTACTAATCTACCGCTTTGGATCTTGAGTATGGCAGAGCGGACGGGATGCCCTAATTTTTCCAAGCTATGGTCGTATGTGACAGTCATGGTGTTATTTCATTTCATATACCACCCTACATGCATATTTCTTGCGAAGCGAAGTCATCCAGTAGGCCACCTTTAGGAGAGACCAGACTGTTTCTCCGCCGAGTTGTCACTGTGTTGACTTAGATCTAGGGTCCGTTGAAGATACAACTACTATGGATGCGCCTGGGATATAGAGCGGATGGGTGAAGAAGAAATATTGTGCCGATGAGCTTGGAATCCGTGGGGAGCATGTGCAATGTGCGATTAATGATAGCCCGCGGTGAGATACTGTCTTTGAACATGAGATCGTTTCTAGCTACCAACCACTGCATTCATTTCGCTATATTTGATCATAAGATCCGGAGAAAAGACTGTTGAGGAAACTTGGAAAGTCTAATTCGCCCCCTGCTTGTAGCCCAAAGCCAAAATCGTTAAGGTTTCCATCATCGTAAGGGAAATTGATACTCTCCTCAAATGTTGTTCTCGTATTAGGTGTAGGTGGGGTGGGGAATTGGTCTCCGGTCAGGAAAGTGTCGGCAGTAAGGGGTTTTGGCTCGGGGTCTGGCTCGGATGATTGCTGAAAAGCAGGTAGACTAGACGGTGGCAACTCCGAAGGCTGGGAGCCTATAGACTGCACGGGCTGGCTAATGGCGTGGGCCTGCGATAAATTCCGAGACACATCATCAAGCCTGTGGGGGGCTGATTTCTCTTCCAGGGCTGAAGACCCGCCTCTGTCAAGTGTGTGTAGCTTCTTAAATTGCCGTTCCAAAGCGTCCAGCCTTTCTTCGAGGACAGAAGGTGTGTCCCAGAATTCAACGTATTGCTTGTAGTTCATTCGCAGAAATTCAAACTTGGAATCAACGAGATCCAAATTTATACTCGAGGGTCCGAAGTACTTTTGGACGAGTTGAACAGCTGCCGCGATCCAAATCGAACTGGCAAGAAATGGATTGACGGCTTGTACATGGTCGTCTGAACATCGGCTGACCATAGTGAACGCTTTATCTGCAGCTAAGACGAAACGATTCAGAGCTTGTCTTTGCTGCTCTGACAGTACAAGTAAACCATTCTGCCGCGGGTTGGAAGGGTTGCTGTGTAAGCTGATGCGAGAATTCCCCGGACATGCCCGGAAAGCCTCAAAGTGGTCGATTATGAGATGGGTAAGTTGTATCATAAGATAAGTACTATGCTTTTGTCCATCCAATTGCCGAGCTAGCCCAGTATCACCCGAGCCAAACGTAAGGTACTCGCCGTGATATTGCAGGTCGTTTGGTAAAGCAATTGTCAAGCAGCGTAATGAATTAGATATGACTGAAAGATCTTCAGATACCATTAGGTTAGATTTAGACGAGGCCCTTGACTCTGAAAATAGCCCTCTTGGATCGGACAAGTTCTGTGCATCTCTCATCAGGGAGTTGACCACGATAAACCAGGCTTTGCACCCTCCATTTCCACTCTTCTGCAAGTTTCTCCAGCGATTCATGGGCTTTGGAGCAAGGAAACAACTCATCTGTTCTGTACCATTGTACCAAAGTTCATCTTTGATCGGCAGGAACGTCTCATTGTCGGGCCAGTTGATTGCTGTGGGTGAGCGTCTTATTATTGATGCAAAAGTATCCATCTCCCAAATTGCCCACCATGCACGTCGTCGCTCCTCAACTTCAATCGATTTAGCTGCATCATATCCTGATACGGAGTCCTCTAAGGTGGCGTCAATGCAATGCAAATCAAGTTCGTAGGCAAGTCGAAGACACGTTCCAAGGTGACGCCACGCTATGCCCCGGACACCTCTGATAAGATGTTGGAATGTTGTGAGTATAAATGATTGGAGTAAAAATAGTGGAGGGGGTTCGTCTCCACATGCTTTCAAGACTTTCTCCTGTAGTTCTATTGCAATGTATTCGAAGTGTGTTGGCGTAAGGGTGGACAATGCAACGACTAAACGTGACGACTTGCCACAACTGTGTATTTTCTTGGCGAATCGTGCGGAAAAGATAAACATCGACCCCAGAAGTGCGCCCAATGCTTGGGGCGATGGCACGAGCTGTAATTTTGTAGCGAATGATGGTTGGTGGAATAATGAGAAGGCACAGAAATTGAACATATAAATATCAATACTAGTTCAACATTAGTGACTCGTACTCGGTGATTTTAAAAGAAAAACTTGAGCTCACAGTTCATGAGCAACATCAACAGAAACACCAAGCAGGTGACATGCTTCTGAGAAAACGGCTGGATTGCCAGAGAGGCTCTGATTTGGGTCTATTGCTGGGTTGGAGTGATCATCGGGGTCATCTTGGCGGCGATTGCCATGAGAGGGATGTAAAATAGAAGAGATCTCATATATTGCCGATGGATGCCCTTGAAGTGGTCGTGAGGCGTCGCCTTTACGGGAGCCATTCCCATGCCGGTCCTGGTATGGACTTCGGTCTCTCGAAACAGGAGGGTCATCTTCTAAAGATTCCGACCGGGCTCGCTTCCTATAACGACTTGGAGTTCCTGCGGTTGAATTTAGCGTTCTGCAAGAGTCAGTTTCACACCTGGACGCACCAAGCTTTGGCCCTGGCTTTAGAGGACCAGCAGGATACACACATTCAACCAGTGATTTCGAGCAAACTATACAGCCTGGTATGATTTTGTCGCTGCACGTGATTCGTCAGTGTTTGGTACCGGCATCTCGAATAGAAGTGGCGTACCACTTTATCTTCCGACTAGGATCTGTATCAGGTAACTCATACTTATAGATCAGGACAGTGGGTTTCGACTGACCGCCGACATGGAGTACAGGCAAGGGGAGACAAATTTGCCTGTGCCATGGTGGTAGATGATTCTTTGCAAACTCAGACGTTTGATTCAAAGACTGCTCAGCGCTTGCCTTGGTTGTGGTGCAGATGAGTTGATACACTACTTATGCTATAAAGTGAAAACACAGAAAGTGATTATGCTCTACGGAGGTTTACGAAGCATATCAAAGAGGCTCATTTAGGTTTGGCGGTTCCGGAATATCTATACTCCGTATGTTCATATCAAGGGAGTGGCTGCGCTGCTTCTTTTGTAACCAACAACTTGTTATCGAAAATCGATGCATAAATCCTCATCTTCGATGGACTTGTATGTATTATGTACCTGTAGTGGCTTTGTCTTCTCAAGATACCTAGCTGACACAAATAGTAGCCCCATCGGTACAGAGTATCTTGGCATTCTCTGCGAGATGAAGCGATATGTCAGATACGTACAGTACCTGAGTTCTATTTCCCCTCCTTTGACAGGCGAGACACTCGAGACACAGGTGCTTCAACACTACCAGCCAGTAGTCGAAGTTTGATGGCTCCAAATAAAGTTCTGGTGTGACTTGTCAGATCCATATGATTGAGCTTCCTGTTGCATCAGCCTTGTCCTACCGCACCTCTCGGATATTTTCGGCTTGTGCAGAGACTCACCGGCTAAGAACTAATTTACATGCTTCACTATTGATCCATCGAGGCGACTTGGCTAAGACACACACTTTCCTAGAAAGTAGGGCTTATTTCTCACTGCGTGGCTTGACAGAATATAAAACCCGGCGGGTCTCGTTCAAAGTTGACTCTTTCCTCCCTCTTTCCTTTTTTCCCTTTTTGCGCCAAAAATCCGCATGCTGGAAAAACATACCATCAAATTCGAATCATTTGGAGACGTGTACGAGACTATATCAATTTTCGCCTTTAGTCAGATCCACTCTGGGGCCAAAAACGTCGCATCGTTTTCTCCATTTCTCGGAAAGTCTACACGATCATTGTCGATTCATCGAGTGTTTGCCACGTCTTCAAATGCAAACTATCTGGGGACACGAAGGTCATCACAGCATAATCTGTTAGCGAGCGAAAATGGGTAGCAAAAACAGTGAGGTTTGAATTTTCTTGATTACATTGAGAAATCGCTAACAGCTCCAAGTATACTGAGCAGCTTTTCCAGGCCGTCAAAATGACAACCCCATACGACCAAAACGCCAAATTGCCGTCGAAATAATGTCTCCAACCATGTAACATCTCATGAGATTCGAACAAGTACCCAACGTGCAGGACGTTCATGAAGGTTATGCTCTGACAAAGACGGATTCATCGTATGTGGTCTTTTGACCCTGAATTGCCTGTGTCTGCGATTAGCTTTCCAACGTTTGGTCTGGAGAAAGCTCTCAACTACCTGCATCTAGCAGCCTGTTCCGCAATAGCCGCATGCTCGTCCGGGGATAACCCAGCTCTCTTGCCCATTGGCAGCGCAGGTGGGGCACCTGACTCCCGTCATCTATTTATTTGTCAGCTCTCAGATTCAAATTTTGTGTAATTCTTCCTGTTGTCTTACCGGAGTGCTTTTCACGGCGGGGTAATTGATTGGCAATGTGCCATTGCGAGCTACCGTGTTCGGAGCCTTTCCTTGACTCTGAGCGCCGCATGCGGATGATGTGCAGACCATGTTTGCGGATTGGATGTTGAATTGGACGCTTGTGTTGAACACTCAAGTAGGTGTGAATAGCTTGATAGTTTAAGTTGGACTTGGACTGAAGAAAGTTCTCTGATATTGGAGAATTGAATGGGAGGAGATGGAGAGGAGGCTTCTGCTACATTGAGAGGGGAGCAACGTCTTTATACCTTTTCGACGATGGTTCCGGGAGACTTGCCAGCTCTACCTCTTGCCGACTACCGCCTGCAGTTGCGGAAAGAGATTGCTCAGGTGGTGTTGTTTGCGGATCTCTGCAGACGAAGGCCATGAGTTTTGATTAAATGCTTGCTTTATGTCGTCTAAAGGCAACCACGCAATGAAATTATTGGTCGGCCGGGCTAAGATAATTCGAAGCTCAAGGATGATGCTCGATATGCGTCAGAGACTTCATGATGAGTGGTCTCTTGGTATGTAACCTACCTTTACTGAAAGACTTCTTTGACACAAACTAACGCATAGTGGTGGCCATCAAAAGTCAAGAAGCCAAAGAGCGAGTGAGTGGAGACATTTAAAGATATTAATTCCGGATGGCAGGGATCGCGGCCGCGGACTCAGACAACCGTCACATGTTGAACAGGCCGGCCTGATTCGACAATACTACAATTCTCTTACAAGTTACCACTACTGGAGTCTTTTTACTGAGGTTTAGATTGCCAATCGTCAGTCGAAAATGCTCATGCTTTGACGTGTCACAAACTACATGGTGTATTGACCCCTCTCACAACCCCGAAGAAGGATCGCTTCAAAAGTACGTCCCTTGCAAGCTTGTGCCCCATGAAACTGATCATATCACGAATTGCATCTTATCTGCGCCACAAGCGTACCTCAGTTCTATTCAATCAGACCTCTGGCATTCACCGAAGTAGCAGTCATCTCCAATCGCCTGGTTCCTGCGGCTTTGGGGTGCTGACGAGCCCAGTGGCATGAGATACCGAGGAATAGTAAGCACAAGACTGATTCGAAGACTCACACGTTGTTTGAAGCCATTCAAAATATACTTTTATTTAAATGCATGTTTTCATAACCGAGTTCTAGGTTCTTTCGTTTGGTCTTGCCGCTGAGTACGCCTCTCCTATCGAGACGATGGTCCTCGGCGCAGGCACAGTCGTAGTCCCAATTGTCTGGGCCCTCTGTACCAAGAACTTTCACGTCTTGACCATGTACCTCTGGATCACCTGCCGTCTATTTCAAGCCATCGATGCTGCGCTTGGAACTTGTTATCTAGCTTGTCGTTGTCTCTGTAAAATTGCATACACTAGTGCCACGCGGCCATTATTCTTGGCTTCAAATTGCGCCGCAGCAGTGAGTAGACAGAAACATGAGAAGACGACCGGAGAGACACGAACTTAGAGCTCTTCCACTTTGAAGTCTGACAGATACCCTATGGAATTGACAGCTGGGGGGAGTGAGATCTGATCAACTAGACTTGGCGTCCATTAAGCAGTTAATCTACAGGTGCTTGCTACTACCACATATTCTCTACCCTATCGGAACATTGAGTCTACTTCTCTTGCGAACTAAATCGGATTGTCAGATCGTCAGTCAGTTTCCAGAGCGCTTGCATTTCAGGAGTCGGCCAGCCAAGCGATATGTTTACTGACCCGTCACATTCTGACCCCAGACCGTTTTCCAAAAGGAAGTAATTATGCGGTATTTGCCGGGGCATGACCTTTCAACCAAAAAAGCCTTGTTCTCCGCGCAGGTAGTTCGAAAACATCAGGCCACTCTTCGCCATCATGTTTAACAATCGAGGATAGGACGGTCATATCCATGCTCCTACCCGTCTGGCATATACGGGATCTTGCACTCTTTACAAGCAAGTCAGTTCACGTGAAAATAAGTATGCGGATAGTGATCTCTATCCAGATCTCTTTTTCTCGGTTTTGTCTAAATCGAGGACGAAGGGGCCAAAGTTGTGTGTCCACTACTATCTATTCCTGTCAGCCGCATCCCCGGATTGTGTAACGGAACCCACAAGGCTCTTCACCTGGCTGAGTTTCAAACCCCAGATTGGTCCCGACAAAAGGAAAGTCTCCGCGGCACGGGGAGCGGAAAATGCGGCGTAGCGGCCAACGCGCCTGTTCATTCGTGTGCGGACCATCCAATTTCCATTTGTTTGCAGAAATATGCGCATTATTTGGTGTTATTCTTCCTTCTGCCTTTTTTTCCGTGATCCAAGTGGTGTCTTTGCCTCCCATGGGTGCATATGCCGACCCATATGCTCGGGATTCGGAAAGGGGTTGCAGATCCGTCCCGCGATCTCTGCAACAACCGAGCTTCTCAAGTCGCTATTCCTGCCTTGTTTTCACTTATAAGTTACACAATTACTCTCCAGTCAGTCCACCGATAGTACTTTGTATTGTGTACAGTAAAATCCTACAGTAACAGTACCCAGGTCCTTGCTATATATCGCATCGTACCTATCATTACATGTCGAAACCTTCCCCGACCCTTGACAGAAGGCCCCATGATCTCTCAATCATACGATTGTTTCTGTATTATACGCATTACATATGGCGCATTGCAATCCCAATGCTGCATAGATACCTTAGATACAACATTTGATTGTGCCAAGCAGCACAACAGCAACAACTCCTCGCACTCATACTGCATATCATATTCTTCCTTCTTCCGTCTGCATACATACACAATCAATACATATATACATGATGCAATGTAATCCATGGGACGCCCGATACCGGCCGGCGTGGACATGTCTGTCCTCGAGATTCTCGGAAGAAAAGACGCATGGCGGCGGCTGGCTGCAGCCACGACCGATCTGTGAGACGTGACTTGGCTGGGGAAATGTCACTTGACGTGGTGTTTGTTAGTGGGGGGTGGCAAGTTCTGATACTTGGAAAACTTATCCTCGTGGAAATGAAATGGAATGAAAAGTTAGTGGTTGAGATTGCGGTTGCTTCTTGCCTTGCTTTCCCATTGCTTTCCCATTGCTATGAAAAATCAATAAATACATTTTTAGGATGGTATTGGTGTTGCACCTATCAAAGCAAGCAAGCGTCTTCCCCTTTCCGTCTATAATGTAACTCCATGCCAATCTGTTCGCACCATCCCAGCCCCCAAAAAGAAGAAAAAAACGCCGAGTAACGTTGGGTATCCTCATTATTCGTTTTTCAGACAAGTCCGTCATCCATCCATCCATCAATCGTTTATTTCTACGCCAACGACTTCTCGGTTTTGATAAGTAGAAGCCCCGAAGTTGCCTGTCCTTTCGCGTCAAACAGATTCACAAATCGATAGCCTTGCTGCAGACGATCAAGCCGTATACAAGCCCACGCGGCCAATTCGTCTTTTGCGTACTTGGCATCTTCGATCTTGAATCTGGAAAACAGGTGAGGTCAGCCGTAGGTACATGGTACTTTGAAGATAGATGTGGTTGTGCAGAGAAAGGAGAATACGGTCATGGTCATGGCATGTGTCCCACAGCAGCACTTGCTCGACCAGCCGGATCATCAGGAGAAGAGAGCAAACACCCGCGGCGCACCGGGCCACCGCGACAGCGCATACATCACTGAACGGGACGGGTATTCGGAAAGTGGGTTTATCTTGAACCGGGCCCTTGGGTCTCAGAGCGGTGTGGTGTGGGAGTTGCACAAGGCCCCTTGTCCGTGTGACCATGAAACGGCATGTGAGAGAAAAGGGGCAACGGGGACGCGATAATAGAACATGGTGTAACGTACCTCACGAAGCTTAATTGCTCCACCACTGAAGTGATCTGTGGAAAAGACATCACCACACCATCTTTTCCATAATCCGGATGATCGCCTTTGCAATAGGAAGTTTTCTGCTTGTACTCCACTTCTTTTCCTCGACTGTCGCCGCCAGAATCACCTGCTCCCTCTGCTGGCTTTTCTACGTGCAGCTCGCATTTCACGTATGGATGAAATCCGTGTTCAGCCTGTCCGGGTGGTACGGGGATATGTTGGCCCGCATAAACCGTGATCTTAAGATCTAATGTCTTGAACTCAATATGTTCTGAGGGGTCACTGCGATAACCCGGAGGCTTCAGCACCCATCCTTGCTCGCCCGTAAACATTCCTTCGTTGAGCATCACGCCCTCATCCAACTTCTGCCAGTTCAACGCAACCATCTGTACACCTTTCCGCCAGAAGACGGAAGGATCGAGATTCGAAGAATCGATTCGGAATCCTGCTGGGTATGCACGCATGAAGAAATCCCGATTGTGGAGAAACATCTCCGCTTGCTTGTTCTCATGGAGTTCCAAGATCTGGCTTTCGCCAATGGAGAAGACGTGTGGAGGAAGCTTGGCCGACTTTGCCTCGAAGCTGACGAAATGCTCGCTGTGGGTATATATTCCTAGATTGCTGAGGGCCTCGCAGATTTTGACCTTTTTCTTGCCACTGCTTCGCTCATCTTCTGAGCCTGAATCCCCATCATTCGGTGAAGGAATGGGCACGAGAGTAGCACCACTGACTGGATCCTGCTTGTCGGCAGCAGCCTTCTTCACTTTTATGAGAATCTTGTTAAGGAGTTCTTCCAGCTTTGGGAGTCTCTCATCAGGATTACAAGCTTCATGGGCCTCATCGACCAATAGCCCCTTCCACTCCTCTTTCATTATATCCACCATAGTCTCTTGTTGCTCTAGATCCGCATGAACCTCCAAGCTTACAATTATTGGAAAGGGGCTCTTCTCGAAAGCAGTTTCTCGGATCGATTGGCACACTGCTCTGAATCCCACAGGCGTAGTCAGAGTCCAGCCGTGTAGGACAAGGGGCTCCCCATTTCTCAAAGATCGGAGGGATGCTGGTCTTTCGAGGGGTTTTTCAATGGTCAAAGTATCTCGCGTTGCTGTTCTGCCCCGTTCTTCCGTCTCAGTAAGGTCCTTATCCGTCCCGAAATGCTTGCTTTTGCTCATGATCTTGGACTTTGTTGAATCGTACTTTTCCTCCGCTTTCTCCAGCGCTGCGGCAGCTCGACTAGACAGCGTACTTCCGGATGCGTGACGTTTGTGATTTGATTCGAACTTGGAGGGGGATACGGACGGGGGTGAATCGGCAGGTACTCCGTTGTGCACATCAATCTCGATACATCGACATCCGCGAATGAGGACCTAACCAGGTGTAAGCTTGGGTCTTGATCAGGAAGCCATGGCAGCTTACATTTTTATATGCTTCTGTAGAACTTTTCGAAGACAGTTGGTTTCCCATGAGATATGTGTTGTGACTGCTGCTAATGTAGTAATTGCTGATCGGTCTGCTGAGGTCCTTCTCCTGCGGTTTACTGACAGCTTCAAATGCTCCGTTGTAGTAGACAGTCTCCAAGAATTCCTCGAATTTGTATTCGTCTTTGTCAAGAGGTTGAATTGCCTGAAATTGTACGGCAGCAAGCCATTCTGCAAACCTTTCTTTAGGTAGGCGTGCTTGGGGTTTGCAGAGCGCCTCATAGACCTGCCGTAGATGTTCCTGTATCCCGTGGGAAAGATAGAGCTGGTGTTGAGGAATATCAGAAGCGGCGTTTCCTCCACCGGCCTGTACTAGGGGCCGTGAATGCGCACCGTTGTGGGTCGGGGAGAGCATTGTTGACATGGCCACGAGCTTGTGGAGGCTGAACTGTTTACCAGAGGGAGCAAGGAGAGGCATTGCGCGCACGGATGCTGTCTTATATGACTAGATTTTAGACGTTAGTGATTCACTCACTCACTCGGTCTAGTTGAAGAGAAGATAGAAAGAGAAACAGGTGGTTCATTGACGTCCGACTGCTTATGATTCCTATTCCTCGCCTTGTGAAGCCTTTGCTGACGTGGTTCGCTATCACCGTCACCATCACCATCACCAGCTGGACCTTGTACTTGCCTTCGAGATGATTCGAGTCCGGAGGATTCATGAGGGGGACAGAAAAGCAGTCTTTGACGGAAGAAAGCTTCATGAAGAAAGGTAAAAGGGGAAAGTCTCGAGGATTAGATGGTTGATTCTAAACATAGAGCGAAGCGTTCAGCTTGTTTCTGGGATCTGACAAGCGGTGTTTGGGGGCTGAAAATAGTCGGCCGACGTGAAACGTACTGTACCTAGACTCTCCTCTCCAGCTACAGTAGACAATCATGTCAGATGTCAGCCATGATCGTACGGGCATTCTGAGGAGACTTCTAAAGAAGAAGAAAGGAGCAGAGGTAGAGAAACGTATTCTCTTTGTTGACTGAAGTGTAGATGAATGAGTCTTGGCACTACAGTGAGTTGTGTCCCGAGCTTGTGCCGGCGGGGCATTTGAAGTCATGGCATGTACTGTACTGTACACCGAATACTTTTGAATTTTACCATCTCCCTTACAACTGCACCCAGCATGGCAGCCAAGTCTCAGCTTGAGTACGAGAATGAAGTACGATCTTGGGGATTCCCTCATGTATTTACCTGGACAGATGGACCGTAAGTACCGCATCCAAGGCAGGCCTGGTGGCTGACACTGTTGCCACAGAAATGCCCATTACAATCCTCACTCTCATCGTGGCCTCACGACGCATCTGATTCTCAAAGGGCAATTTACCATAACATATCCCAAAGAAAAGGATGCCGATAAGAAAACGTACAGTGTTGGCGATAGGATTGATGTCGATGCAAGCCGCATCCATGAGGTTTGGATGGGACCCCAAGGGTGTACATATGTCATTGGCGAATAGGACTGGCACTTAAGGACCCAGATGTGTTACATAGGTAGTCTTTGACTCGTACAGCACAATAATGGAATCAAAGAAAAAAAAAAATTATTCCCATGCGTTGTCTATTGCTGATACTTCGTCGATCTTTCAGCAATATTTACACTCTCATAGTCTTCGGCAATTAAAAATGGGCCCGGATTCCGAATGTGCTCAAGGCGGAACAGCAGTTACACCGCCAAGCTCAGTGATGTCCTAGTATAAAACTCCATTATCTCGTTACTTTTATTGGGTCTTTCCAACTCGCTTTCCATCTCAAAGCTCCTCAACTCTATCACAAACTCACCATGGCCTCATCCACATCCTCATTCCCGCCTGTGGTCTACCATGTCACCAAGAACTCCTCGAGTGGAACATCTTCCTTCGAAGATGTAGCTTCTCCTCCAAGTCAACCACTGGGACCAACCGCCAAGTTGAGCTACGTCTATTCCGCGCCTTCCAACTTCTCTATCGCCGAAAACACCGATCTGAAATACCACCAAACAGCGCCGGCTGAACCCCCCCTGCGCGGTTTCCCCCCTGCTGGAGCCGTTTCGTCCGTCATCCTAGACTTTGGACCAAACCCAACTGGCGAACCAGGATTTATGCACCGCACCAAGAGTTTGGACCATGTTGTAGTCTTGGAAGGGGAGCTGGAGTTGACACTTGATGGAGGCGAGACGCGCTTGGTAAAGGTAGGGGAAGTGGTTGTGCAGAGGGCTTGTTGGCATTCTTGGAAGAACCCGAGCAAGACTGAGCGTGCTAGGATGCTGGCAATTGCGGTAGGAGATGCTGGTGCTGTGGAGGGAGGGATGGAGATGAAGTAATCTGAGCTTTCGATCCAATTGAGCGGTTTGTGTCTGTGCCGGCTTGGGAGCTGGAGGAGTGAATAGTTGATTCTTCTTGCGCTCTGGAGTATCATATCGTGCCTTTGTCACTGGCCCTATATAATTATGGAAAGCTGTCTTCAGGGCATTGGAGACTCACAGGAAAAACAGAACGTGAATATCAGAATATCAAGTCGATTGAGCTTGGAAGGGCAAATATGTCCATTACCCGATTTCCCGTTTAACTAGGAATTATCTCCTTTCCCCATTCCTCCAGATTTCTCGCATAACCCACAACTTGTAATAGTAAGCCTCCAGAAAGATATAAGAACTAAGGTAACCCCTCCACTTACGGAGTGTCACGTGGATATCTCACGCGTGACGTAATTGAAGCAAACGCGCTTCACGTCTTCCTTTGCCTACCACTTCTCCCCTAAAATCCCCTCCTCCTCTTTACCTTATCTACTCTCATCCCCAGCACAACTTTCCCTCTCTCACAATGTCAGCCAAAGACGCCAAAGTCCTCAAGACCGAACCTCTCGTTAGCCACCCCACCCCACCCCACCCCACGTCCCCACACTGCGCAACTCAGCTTATAATACCCCCCCGCATCACAGAAAGAAGAACAAGCAAAATGGACAAAGCTCGTCCTGTACTTCACTCCATCCCCCCTCCCCTAATTTTGAGATTTAGCTCTGCTTTTGTAAAGTTAACTAATTGTTCACTTAGGACAACATACACCGATCCCCTCGGCACAGAACGCACATGGGAGCATGCCGAACGCAGGACGCGGCCCACAGGCTCTGATATAGACGGTGTGGGCATTGTGGCTATTCTTGAGAAACCTACTGGTAAATCTCTTTCCATTCCCCTATTTTCCGTTTCCCCCTTCCAGCTTTCTGCTTGCTTGGTTTATTTATAGAATGAATGAATGGATCAATCAAAGCTAAGCTAATATTAACAACTAATTGTTAATGAATGTATGACTGAACAGGACCTGAAATCGTCTTGCAGAAACAATATAGACCACCTCTCGACAAAATCGTCATCGAAGTCCCAGCCGGCCTCGTGGATGCGGGGGAGAGCGCCGAGCAGGCTGCTGTGAGGGAGTTGAAGGAGGAAACAGGGTATGTGGGGGTTGTGAGTGAGAGTAGTCCGGTGATGTATAATGGTATTAACCCCCCTTCATTGCCCCTTATTTATTCTTCAAGCCGAAGTACCTACCTATTCTTTCTTCCTTTATTGACTTTATTTTGGAAAAAAGATCCGGGATTCTGCAACACGAATCTAAAGATGATTCACGTCACGATCGATATGAATGACAGTAGAAACCAGGATTTGAAGCCGGAGTTGGAGGATAGTGAGTTTATAGAGGTGTTTACGCTGCCGTTGAAAGAGCTTTGGGAGGCGTGTGGGAAGTGGGAGGAAGAGGGGTATGTTATTGATGCGAGGGTTGGGACGTTGGCTGAGGGAATCGAAGTTGCTAGACAGTGGAAACTGTAGGGGGTTCTAATAGGCAAGAAGGCAAAAGTATAATACCACTCAATGATACGAGATCATGAGCTACGAATCAACGTTTTTTCATTTATTCATGTTTCATTAATCATTTATAATTTGCCATTACGTTTCAGTCCTTCCCAAAGAGCCAACGCCCCCCAACGCCTTCGCATCCCTGGCTCCCTGCCACCACAAATCCTCCCTCCTAACCAGCTTCAACGTAATCTTCTCCCCCTGATCCCTCAACCCCGTCAATCTTCCCGTCCACTCACTCAACGTCCCCCTCGGCACCCTCTTCTCGTGCAAAAACAGCGGTATACACTCATCACACCCCCCAGCACTAGGATACATAGCTCTCGGCAGTCCCTCATCCCCTTTTTCACTCCCAGGAATCGCAAGTTCCGTCATGTTCACAAGCTCACCCTCCGGTATATCCAGCCCCAGCTCCTCCTTGATCTCCTTCGCCGCAGTCCCCACAAACGTGCCGTCATCCACCATCCCAGCGGGCAACTCCACCATCTCCAGGCTCCCCGCCGCGACCCGCGGCTGTACCGTCAGCAGCACGTATTTCTCCGCCTCGCTCCCACGCGGTAGGTCGTCGGGCTGCAGCACGACGAGCATGCCGACGCTGGCGCCGCGTAGGAAGACGGCGCCGGGGAGCGATTCGGAAGCGCTGTTGGTTATGAATGCGGAGAGCTTGATGAAACCGATGCGGGAGGAGCCGAATCGGTCGAGGGATTGGATTGTGAGGGAGCGGAGCGTGTAGGGGGAGGAGTGGAAGGTGTGGGACGGGTTTGTGTGTTGGAGAGAGAGGGAGGTTTGGAGGCGGTGCAGCCAGATCTGTAGTCATTGTTGGTCAGCAGTGTAGATTAGAAGGCATTATAGTCGCAGGCACGGCTTGAGCAATATCTTTGTGTAGGTGTAGAATAGAAGAGGCTGCAGGGCATTTATTTACCTTGAAGGCCGGGAATTCTAGGAGTTGCTCTCGGGTGAGGTCATCGCAGAGCTTGACGGTTACTTGTGTGTTTGGGAGGGTAAAAGTTGACATCTTTGCGGGGGTGATGGTGTTGAGAAGACGAGGGCGAGGGAAGATCTTGGGTTGGAAGATTGGGAGACGAAGTGGGCGCATGTGTGCCTTCGACCTGGTTGTTTATTTGATGTGAATGTGTTTCTGCAAGGCTGATGAGCGGGGGTTCAGCCTCGGCCTTGGAGCCTTTGTACTCGTAGCTAGTTCGCGCTAATACCTTAGCCTGTGAAATGAGTGGGTTCAAAGAAGCTGTTGCGACGCGACCCCCTTTCTCCACAAGTTCCGGTACAAGATTCCACTTCTTGGTATATATTTGCAACTTCATACGAAGGTAATGGTTGAAATTCTATCTCTCAGTAAGTGCTGTATAATCTTGGTAAATATCGCATTCAGGCAACTTTTTGCACTATTTTCAACTACAATGTTTCGCCAGCACTAGTTCCATATTCTTTTCTAGACTTGCGAATGAATCTTTTGTCTTTTGTCTTTTCTCATTCGGATCCGCTTCTTCAAAAGTTGAATATGGAACTGGCAGCGGACCACTTGAATCCTTAAAGGTTGATCTTTATGCATTCGAGACAACCAAATCCAACTCAACTAGCAACCCCTGGTTCAGTTCCAGTGTCGACGAAAAAGCTTGACTTTCGAATTATGCCGCTCGGTATCAAGCGGGCCAGTACCCAGCTCACTTCCCTGATGCTACGCTACAGAAGTGGGGAGTTGTGAGTACCCGGAACAATTCGCAGAGATTGCGGTCTAATGACAGACTTTTTGATATCAGGAGGTAGAAGAAAAAAAGACATATAAAAGTCATTGCATTCAATACTACCTTTCTTCCATTTTATTTCGAAAAGTACACTTTCCCAAACTCAAAATTTCAACGCACCTTCCGAACAATCATCTTCGTCATGGCCTTCACGCTCACCCGCGAACACGTCCTCTCCATATTCAAAGACACCGCGAATGGGAATTGGGACACTTTCATAGAAGCAATAGATCCAAATGTCCACTGGTGGATATCATCCGATGTCAAAGACCCCCTCTGCAAGAGCGGAATCTACGTTTGTTCCACCCCTCTCTCCATTTCCTACCCCAGCCTAACACATCTCTCTAGAACCTACAACAATGGGAAGACAGCGTCAATGCGGATCTAAAGTCACATCTCAAAGACGGATACCTAGAAATGAAGCTAGATTCCTTGGATGTGATCGGGTTGAAGGCTATTGCGGAGTGTTCTGGCTTCGCGGTGCAGAATGATGGGGACCCGTATCAGAATCGCTTCGCGTGGTTCTTGGTTTTCAGTGCGGAGACGGGGAAGATCGTGGGAATTAGGGAGTATCTGCATTCAGCACTTGTAAAGGAGATGTTTAGTAAGAAGTGAGGAAGGAAGGAAGTAGTAGATATGGCTGGGGGTGCATGGGAAATGAGTTGCAGAGAAATTTATAAAATGGATCAATCACTTATCTTATGAATGACATGATACTCTTTCTTGGTGATTGAACTTGGCATAATCGGCGGTTCCCGTACAGCCAGCTCAAGGTCGTGGAACACATGAAGATGGCGGGGTATTGAAACTCTCAACAGGGCTAGCTCAGAGGCGATTTTTAGCTTCCTTCCGACCTCGCTACGACTCATCACATCCCATACCATACAACGTCAAAGTGTTTTGTTCCTCATGCTTCTTCTTTTTGCTTCACATACAAGACAATTTATCCAATTGCATATCCTGAATGAGAAATTGGGGCTCAAGCCCACAGTCATACTTGAGCGCTTTGTAAGAGGGATGACCCGTCGGGAGCTTCGGACAGTCCTCGCACTGATTATCTTTTCCTCGCACTGATTACCAAGCTGCGTCTAACACTGCAATAGAAGTCTATCATGCTGGGAGCATGGTCGCAGAGTGGACTTTTCGCCTGGATCTCATGTCAACAGAAGTTCTAGATTACAAACTTTATAGGGATGTGCGGACATAATGATGAAATCCACTTGTGCTGCACGGCGAGTAGATGATGCTTTTCGTATAAATAGTACTTGCTTCTCTTTCGATATCTCTCTCAGTATTCCAGCTTGTTTTCTCATCAGATTTCCTTTCAATTTTGTTGATTATATTCCACAAAATCTTCAAGTTCTCTCTAGTGCAGGATGCACTACTTAAGCTTCATTTTGACGCTTCTGGCAACTCGGGTTCTCAGTGACCTAGTCCCATTCGACGACTGGAAACATCTCCGAGTAGCACTCAAGGACGTTTCGATCCACCTCCGATACCACGGGACCGGCCCTCCAATCCTCCTCGTCCATGGCTTTCCCCAACATTCAGTACCCCCCCCCCCCCCATCTCCTTGCCTGACTCCCCAACGTCCCGAAACTGCTAACTCACTACCAGCTCACCTGGCACACAATCGGCCCCATCCTCGCCCCAAAACTACACCGTCCTAGCCCCCCGACCTCCGCGGCTGTGGCTCCTCCTCCATCCCCCGCACCAACGACTACACCGCCTCCACCGTATCCACGGACCTAGAGCACATCCTCTCCTTCCTTAACATAACCCAGACCTACATCTTCGCGCACGACAAAGGCGTCGGCCCCGCCACTGCCCTCGCCTTCAAGAACCGAGACAGAAACAGCGCTCTCGTAAAACGCCTCGCGCTCGGCGAGTACCCACTCCCCGGCACAGGAACCTACGAAGCAGCGTCTGATCCGAGCCCGGACTGGGATCTTTATTCAAATTGGCAGCTGGCGTTCTTCAGTGTCCCGGACGCGGCGCAGTTTTTCATTCAGGGACGCGAGAAGGAGATGTTGGCGTGGTATTTTTTTCATTCTAGTTATACGGGGAATTCGGCCATTTCGCAGGATCATTGTATGAAAACCCCTTTCAGCCCTTCCTTCAATTTCTTAAGAGTTCAAAACATGAACTTAATTATTTTAATTCCCCTCTTGGTCAGCATTAATTGACGCGAAGAATCCGCAGTGCAAAGATACACGACCGAGATATCCAAGGCCGGTTTCCTGCGCTCCGGACTCGAGTATTTCGCCACGACAACCACAGCAGCAGACGGGAAATTCTTCAACTCGTCTATCGCGACCGGAAAACTAACACAGCCGGTCCTGGCGCTGGGAGGCGAAACCAGTATTAGCCCCGTCGAGGTGGTGCAGGCTGGGATGGGCGTTGTGGGGGTGAATTCTACTTCGGAGCTGGTTCCAAAGGCTGGGCATTGGCTTGGTAAGTTAAGATGACGCCTTTCTTTTTCCTTTGTTTGTTTTGTGGAATGGGAAGTGAGGGGGGGGGTGGAGTGGTGAGTGGAGTGGGTGGGCTTAGGAGGTGATGGTGATGCTGGAGTACGGTGGCTGACTTTGAATGAATGACTAGGGGACGAGAATCCGGTTTGGGTTGCAGAGAGATTGGTGAGATTTTTTGCTGAAGATGAGGGCATTCCGGCGGTTGATCTGACGTATTTGGATGGGCTGGTTACGATTCCGCAGCAGGTGGCGAGTGGTGCTACGGTTGGATAAGAAGCTTACATACGTGCTTACGATATAAAGATACCACTGTATCAATCCACTGGGGAAAAATCATTGAAGACATTCCATGCGGAGACTCTTGAACTTAGCAAGCACTTACTTCATTCTAGATAAATATCTGCCATGTATTAATAGTCGTTCATATAATTCAATAATCATCATCCCGTCTAACGTCTTGCTAGCTCAAGTTGCACTATTACACTTCCCCTTTTACCGCGAATAAAAACCTCTGTCAATTTTGTTATAGTCTATCCCATTTTAATTATTCCTCTCAATAAGCTTCAACTATTAAACTCCAGCCCTTGATACTCGCTGTTACAGTTATTCTCTTCCCCTTAACCCCCTATCCAGCCCTCGGCCTATCGCTTCCCGACGCCCGGCTCCAATTCCTGGAACTTTATATCCCAATCAAGTCACCTCGAGGGAAACTTTTTGAGGAATTCGGTGGTTGTGTACATGTAGGAAAAGTAGGTCTATACATGATTATAATTTGGTAGGCTTTCAATTCCAAAGTCGTATTTTATTGATTGGCTTAGAGAAAATAGGATATGATCGAGATCTTCATATTCCGGGAAATCACTACATCCGTCAAAAGCCAAGTAATGGCAAACAAGGACTTCTTTCTAAACAATCATAGCTAATGAAAAACATCCGAGCATATGAAATGAGAAGAAGCCAGCGAATAAAATACGAGAAGTATTTCGTTTCGTTACAGTAGCTCGCGGTTTTTATCCTTATATACAAGTAGTTAGGTAGTGCATGCATGCGCTGCTTTCTGCTATACGTACCTTACTGTACTGTACTGTGGGGGCAATCAATTGGATGGAAGAACAGAAGAGGCACGTGTTACTTTAAGATGTCTCGTCTTGGGCTTTTATATAGTACTGTACCTGCATCTGTACTGCAATGTGCTAGATTTTGAAAGGACGGGGTTTAAGCTCATGTGCTGACTCCTGAGGCTGCCTCGTAGCTGGCATGGGCTAAGAGTTGGATGTATAGTCAGTCTCGTTTACAAGTGCAATCGTTATTCAGATTCTAACTTACCAATCTCACGCCTGATAAAGCACAATCATGGCGTCTTTTACAGAATGTAAGTTTGGAACACAAGACACAGCGGTGAAGTTAAGATTTGTCCTGGCAAACGAAAGCCGGTCGCCACAAGACTTTTCACAAACACTAGGTCAGGCACGAAGTCATGGGATTCCAGCAATTGTAACGTTTTCCATATTCAAAATACATGTAGTCGGATAATAGTCCTCATGTAGAGGAAGAAGAAAACAGGCCTCGATGCGTATAAGTGGGTGCTGATATAGACAAGATCTTCAAAGCATTAGCTCAGTTCCCTAGCTCGATGAACTATAGGTACCACTTGCAAGTGATCTCGCCCAAGGTGCACGTAGGTTTGTTGGATTGCTATTCAGTTGGCTGAGACTTATTAGGATATTAGGATAGCGCGACTAGAGTGGTAGACAGTAGTTGAGTCTGTGAAGCAATTAATGGAAATGCCATGATTCTTAAGTCAGCCAAGCGGAAGAGAGGCATAGAAGATCTACAGGTTTGTCCTATAGTGCTTACGCTTAGCTCTGTTTATAGTGAGTGATAATCCGAGAGAAAGGTAATGTATTGTAGACTAGCTACAAGAAAGGGAATTTCTATGTTACGGAGGTTAACCCTATGAAATAGAGTTCCAATGCATAGGTAGGTAGTATTTGATTGACGGCTTTACCCACAGCACGGCGGACGAACTATTGTTAATGTGTTGTATCCCGGATTATGGTCGTACTGTACTATATAGCAGAAAAAGGACGCCGTACGGAGTATGCGAGGTTACGGCGTAGCTGCCATGTGAAACGGGAGATAATTTAAAGTATTTCCAGGACGGCCCTCACTCAGGCCTGTGTCATCACTAAAACATACCGCCTCCCCCTCTATTCAGGGGGCCCGCGAGAGTGGGGCTCGCTAAATATAAACATATGTGAAACCGTGCCCTTAATCCTACGACATATTATACTCCGCAACTCAGCATCTTGAGTTCTTTTAACATTACAACATTATCTGTTGAAGAGAACAGCTTGTTGTTATATTATCGTAGACATGAAGAATAGAAGTCGAACAGAAAACGAGCCGAAAGGCATAATAGAACACGGGTTATATTTGAAACTGTCGTCGGCAACCCAACGATTGTATTTTTAGAATGGATGCCCGAGTGAAACAACGCTTGGCAATCCTAGAGGTTCCAGCCCTGGGCGGCCTTGCCGGAAACGTCTGATGTCTGGAGTCTTACCGTCTACGAAGAAGCCAATTATGTCATGATAGCCAAACAACGATACCTAAAGTAGTTTCTTTTGACGCCGTTAAACGAATACTAGAATTTGGGACCGGACCCAAGGGCTTGTGATTGGGCGATGAGCAGGCTCTTGGTGGATCTTCACGTATAATTATGCTTCAACAGATACTGTATACTTCCGCTACAGTACTTCGTACAACCCCCCCCCCCCTAATTGACGGGATGGAATTGTACGTGAGTTGCCCCAAAGGCTCAATCTCTAACCAAGGTGGCGGAGGGAGTATAATTGGCAGGGAATGTCAAAATGGTTCAAGGATTAAGGGTTCCCCCTCTATCCGCATCCTGGGCAATTTTTCCCCTTCTCTCTATCAATCAATAATCTGAACTGATTTCTTCATCCGACATCTATCTTTCCAACATGGGCCGACTATTGCTTCTGGCGCCTCTTTTCTTCGCGGCTGTAAACGCAACTGCTACGTGCTGGTATCCAGATAATAAGACTTCGGAACCTACGCATGTGCCATGCAACCAAACGACCTCCACAGCTTCGGCATGCTGCGACCCTAATGACTCTTGCTCTGTGAGCGGCTTCTGCTTGGGTCAGTCGGGATGGATATATCGTGGCAGCTGCACAGACCAGAGCTGGGATTCTGGGAACTGTCCGAACCAATTTGAGCAGTAAGATGTCTAGAAACCTGGTGAGAGGAATATATGCTGACAATCATTTGTGTGTAGATGTTTGAAGAGTAAGATGGACTTAAGATAGAACCCTAGTGAAATAAACCTATGCTGATAATGATTTGCATAGATCCCGAGACACAGAAAGCAGAGCCCTTCTGGGCAGCTGTATGGTCGTGTACACCAGCTGGCACCCCACCTACTAAGTTTTGCTGTGGGTTTGGGCCGGAATCTTGCTGCAATAGTTCGTTCACGCTCGGGACAACGGGCGTTGCGTTCAAGCCCGGACTCGACGCTTACGTGCAGTCGATTTCCGCTGCTGCTGTATCGTCTGCCATGGCAACCGTCATAGCCAGCACAGTGACCAGTACCACTCCTTCGCCTGCTCAGGCAACTACTTCGCAGACTTCGCAAAGTGTCGAGGCAAATTGTAGCAGCAGTGGCGATGACCTGGGAACGAAGATCGGTGTAGGGATCGGTGTACCGCTTGGGGTTATGGCGGTTGGGATATTGAGTTTCTTGTTCTGGAGGGAGAGCAGGAGGAGGGATGGCGGTGGGGGGATTGGCCTTGTAGATTTGAAGGGGGCGGGAAACGGAGAAGTGTATCGCCCTCCACAGCCCTGGAAAGGCCCAATGTCGCCGGTGCAGATGCGGAGTTACTCGCCGGATCAGCAAAAGGTCTACCCTTGGTCGCCCGTAGCGCCGCCACACGAGATTGATACTTCTCCTCGTGTGCAAGAACTACCAAACCCTGGCTTGGGGAAACAATGACAATGAATTGATGGGGAAGCCATGTGTTTATGAATGGTCTAAGAGGAAGAAGGGTAGAGAATGTGGTGTTTGTGCCGTGAGATTGCTGGTCAATTTTGGTATTCGAATGATTATGGTGGTTTGAAAGCGGATATGAATCTCGAATCGTGGTTTAGAAGTGCTGGAGAGAGTGGTTAGAAGCTTTTTCTATTGTAGTAATATTAATTCCCTTTCCAAATATTTCCAATATATTCTGGTAGATAGACCACTGGGGAGATTGAATGTTGCCTCCAGTGAATTACATGGAGTCGGTCGAGTCATAGCCTTGCTTCTTGGGCGAGAGTTCAACTTCAAACTTTATGTCAATCTGCCAACAACAGCAACACAACCACATGATAACCACGCAAAGATGATGAAGAACAAGGACAATCCGAGTGCCGCCAGACAAGCTGGCGAGGGCAGCGATACGAGCATGACCAACAATACCTCCAGCGTCTCGGTCGACACCCAAGTCATCCCTTCAACACAGAATGATATGACTGAGCTTCAATTCGATGTCTTGGCCGAAGTTGAGGCTTCTCCAACAGATACAAAGGAGTGTAACAACTTGCAAGCAGTAAGTATGCCAGTGGCCCTAAGTGTGATGTACTAATTGCTGAGAAGGCTGCTGTCCTTGCTCTCATTGCCGAGCTGCCAGATCCAGAACAAGAGCTCTTCCTCCAAACCGGCGTCGGTTTCCCCCAATTCGCCAAGTTTCCAATGGAAATTCGTCTGTTGGTTTGGAAAGAGGCGCTGCCACGTAGCAAATACATCAAACTTATCTCACGCGCGGGATGCGCTCGAATTCACCATCCGGTGACTCTTTTCGTCAATTCCGAGAGTCGAACCGAGACGCAAAAGCATTATCAAAGCGTATTCCCCCAAAACCTTTGTTTTGATGGTGAATCCCAGGCAGATGCACCACCACTCAGCTTCGATTTCAACAGAGACTTCCTCTTACTTAGCCTCATGGTGTTAGAAGACTGCTGGATGTGCATTGACGATTCCACACAGAGCTACCCTCCATGGTTCGTTGTAATCAAAAGTATGCGGATTATCGACTGCTTCTGGACATCTGGTTTTCTCGCACCTAGGTGGTTGCCAGATTATGAGGTGACTCTTGGGTTCTTTAAAAAGCTCGAGCACGTCGAGTTATTTGTAGCCAAAGCGCAGTCCGAAGGCAATGAGACTTTCGCACCACAGGATGCCAATCCCATGCGGATTATGCTTCAGAAATATTTTGCGCGACAGCATGAGGAGGATGGATCGTACAATATACCGACGATTCAAATCACCATACAGCAGTAAGGCATCGAAGCAGCATACTCGAGATATCAATACCGACTCTCGGTAGTCGTCGAAATAAGACATGCCCCGAATTACACTGCTCTGCGTCTTTATCTGTTCGTGTGATGAGATGTTGCATCCGAAGAAAATTCGTTAGGCCTCGTAGCTCTTTCTCCACTCCAACTCTCCACTCGCTCTTCCTATCCATCAACACTCACCCCTAACTCTCTTAACATCCCCACCACCACCCTCCTCAACTCTTCCAAACTCCCCACGTACGCAACCCCCATCTTCTCACAAAGCAACTCCACATTCCCCCTCTTCCAGAACCCATCTTCGCAACAAACCACAACCCTCTTCCCCCTCCCCACCACCAGCCCCAACTCCAACAGCGTAACCGGCGCCTTGGCCTCCGCGCCGAAATACACAACCACGACATCAGCCCTCTCGAGCCCGTCCAGCTCCCAGTTCACCTGGGTGACGAACCGGGCATCGGAGCGGTTTTCTCGCCAGGAGGCATCCCAGTCTGGACGCAGGGGGTTGAGGATTGTTACTGCGAGGTGGGAGAGCGAGGTGCTGAGGGTTGATTGCCAGGTTGGCGCTGGTGGGGGGGAGATGGTGCCGGATAGGAAGATGGTGGGGGATGAGAGGGAGGGTGGTAGGGGAGTAGGGGCTTTTATTATGAGTGCGGGCATGGTTGCGGATGTATGGTGCGGCGGTTGAGACGGGTGTAGATAGGTAAAGGATTCCGGGTCGCGTTTTTGTGAGTAGGCTTAAAGAATTGAATGAGGTTGCGAGTTTGAATGAAGTGAGGTCGCCGCTGTACAATATCATAGGCGAGCGGACCCTGAATGTACAGGGGGGTTTAGCGCTTGACAATGCCGATAGACGCCAAAGCAGCAAACAAAACCTTACACCTCTTTCTTCCATTTTTCTTTTATGACAATACTCCGGAGAACAACGCAAACCCAGCACAGCAGTAAGTCATATCATTCATAATCTCTTACATACAGGGTTGTTTATATCATATATTCTCATCGCCAATTCAAAACTACGCCTTTCTCCAGCAATACTCCGCCTGTCTCGCAGCGCAGCTGCGCAAGTGAACCAGTTGCACGCTGAATATCAAACGACATGCCACACCACAGCTGGGCTTTGGCCAGTTCGTAGAAGATGGAAATGCATATATATATATATATATATTCGTATGGTGGTGAAGTAATCTTACAAGCAAAGTTTAGTAACTCTAGGACCTGTCGTAGGGTTGAATGAAGACAAGATAACATGATTGTTTTCAAGATTCGAAGATGCGGGGAGAGCGAGGGAGAAAGTGCGGGGAATGTGTGCTTACTGTAGTAGAAAATCTTTCATGTTAATGGGAAGAGGGGGGAGGTGTTGTATCGAGCGATGTTAAGAACTCGAAATGTGAGAGACCGGATTATTTGGACGTTACGGCCTCGTATTTCCAGGCTCGGGCAAGAAAGGGGTGATGCTAAATAGTGATGTTTATGAAATACGTGGTTGATACTATGAAATGAGTACAATTTCAATTGGAGATCATAGATACATAAAATACTTGTATATATGCCAAGCGTCACGGCTCTTATCGCCTCAGGCGGCGTGGATTAGAACATTTGAAGCTGAGCTACGACGCTAGTCCCCCCTTTCCTTTCATTTCATTTTTACCGAGTCTATGAACGTAATCTCTGTCCATACCTGAAATGATAGTAATAATTCAAGTTTGTGGATATACAGGTATCATTGCTCGTTTACATCCTTCAAGTAAGGCTTCACCTCCCATTTCTCATTAACGCGCATCTAATCTTACATAGAAACCCTCTCCACCTTGCACTCCCACAAAAACCTCCCCACAATCTCGCCCACCCTCTCCGCCTGCTCCTGCTGCACCCAATGCCCCGCCCCATCCACGATCTGCACGCCCTTAAAACACCCCCTCTCACAAGTATCGGCCATGCTCTCCAGCACGCCGGGCTCCTGGTACATGCCCCAGTCTTTCGCGCCAGCGATGAACAGCATCGGGACGTCGATTTTCTTGCCAGCAAAGGCCTCGACATCTTTCATGTGCACTGCGCCCTCGCCCTCCACCTCGGTAGTCAAGATGCGGTAATAGTTCAGGCCGCCCTGGAAGCCGGAGCGTGAGAATTCGGCGACGTAGACGGCGAGGTCGGAGTCCAGGAGCCAGCGCGCGGATTTCTCGCGCACGAGCTCGGGCGGTTCGTGGCGCATGGATAGGGAGACGGCGTCGCGCATGCTGGAGTGTAGAGGCATGATGTAGTAGTAAGGGAGTTTTGCGAGTTCGGGGGCTGAGCGGGATTGGAGGGGTTGGGGCTGGTTTCCGGGCCAGTCGGCGGATTTGAGGTGGAAGTAGGCGCGGAGGAAGGGGGGGAGGGAGGAGGCGTCGGCTTTGGGGGTGTCGTCCATTTCGGAGGCGGCGCGCGGAGAGGAGTAGTACCATTTGTAGTGTTGCCTGGGCTCGGGGAGGTTTGCGAGGGCGGAGTGGATGGATGGTTTGGGAGGTGGTGAGTTGTAAGCGGGGGATGTGGTTGCGAAGGGAAGGCTGGGGGAGCCGCTGAAGGGGTGGGACATTATGATGATGCTGGTTTATTTTGTTATGTTATCTCGGTTTTTGTTGTGGGAGGGAAAGAAGGGGGGAGATATTGGGTAAAACTAGATAGGGGGAAATACGATTTAAATATATCCGGCCTCATCAAAGCACACATACTCGCTACCACCGCACCAAAATCATGACCGAGGATACAAGCTACTGATCTGTATCCCAGGGCGTTGACCAGTATAACAGCATCTCGAACTAATCGAGTGAAACTGAATGTGTTTAGATCAACTTGGTCGAAGGGACGGGTATCCCAGCCTGTTGTGCGGCCGTAGCCACGTTCTAAATGGAGATAAATGTCAGTCCTCGTGCTTTAAGGATAGTCATCGTATGAAAGTAGAAAGTAGATAAGATATCGGAAGATAAAACTTTCGATAGACATAAAACCCTGCCAAGTGTAGTGTGTGAAGGAAGCAAAGAGTCCAATGTTTCTTACGATCGTAAGCGACAACATGATAGCCATCACTAGCCAATTGGGGCATTATCTTGCGCCATGAGAAAGCAAGCTCGGGGAAACCATGAAGACATAGGAGGAGGGGCTTGGAGGGGACGCCTGCTGAGAGGACGTGATATGTTAGGTCGTGCGAGGGGAGGTAGGATTCTGTGATTCCTAGTGGGAGAGGAAGCGGGGGAAATGGAGGGGAGGACATGATGAGGGGTACACTTTATGATGATATATTGTATAGCTGTGAGGCAGTCAATTAGAATGCAAGGAGTGTAGTGAAGATTTATATTGCATTATGCGGGCGTTGTACTATACGACTGTTATGTTTTTTGATCATGGAGGTTTGCTTCTCAGTCATCGGTTCGGTTCGGCACTTCAAAGCCGTGGTAGTACCTATAGTGTAGTGTCATGGATTGCACGTGGCGTGGGTCCAGGGGTACCTGATTTCGCGACCTGTCCTGTGTAAATAATACGTCTTATTATATGATCTATATCAGTAAAGAGTTTAATTGTGTTAGAAGTTCCATAATGACCTATAACATGCTTGGTAAAGTGGTCATTTACGAGCAATGCTATCCTTTTTACGTAGTAATGTTGTAGAATGCAACCTCTGTTCAAGCCACACCACACCTCCTACGTCATCGATATTCTGCTGCAGCTGAAGTCTAGACTAACTTCAAGCAGGCCCAAATGCAAGTCTAGACCGACCTTGGAACTCGCGCAAAGTGAAATGAGCTGATGACCACCATCCTTCTACCCTGCTTTTGGGTGGTGATGCGCTCTGTTCACCTACTTGTAGCTAGGAAAGCCCGCACACTGTTCCTGGAGTAGCTGAATTAGCAACTACTGACGGCTAAGGGTTCTTCACTAGACGTAATGCAGGCACTTATTACCCACCTGTAGTGTTGAAGTAGGCCCTAAGTAAGGTAGCTAGATTTCTGTCTGAGCTTGGTGCAGTCACCGCAATGATGTGTTGGATTATCTGGTACAGTAGTAAACAAACAGGTTCCTGTCCTACCTACCCTTCAGTAAAGGCATCTAGTGCCGACTCCAAAATCTACCTAAGGTCCAAGTTTATTGCTCATCCAAATCAACTCTGCTAGGAATCGTCCTTCAGTAATAAACAACAAGTATCAAAAGCCTCAAAATGCTACTTACTAGTCACCATCTATGAAGTGTGAAGCTCACTCATCTCTTGCATCCTCTTCTCTCTCCATCTCGATTCCTCGCTTGGCTCCACTCTTTGTCCAAGCCCATCCCCATCCCCATCCTCCATCCACTGCGCTGCGCAGCACAGCACAGCACCTCAACACCCCAGCAATTCCCGCTCGGCTACCCGTCGCCCGTCGTCATATCATTGTACTACGAAACTTCACCTGCATCCTCTACAACTCACTTCTTCTTTATGCAATAATATTCTCATCAGCCCTCAGTCGGCAGAGATATTTCATCAGGCATTGCGCCTAACAGTCGACAATGTTCGGGAATAGAAGGAAAAGAGCGACTTCGAACCCGGTACGTACCTTCCGAGGCGTTTGGCATTGCGATCATGCGACAGCTCTATCGCTTTGTCAAAATCCCATCCCGGAAGCTTGCAAAACTTCTGCTAACGCGTCACTCGATAGCCTCTCAATGGATCCAATGCGAACCCTTCCGCGACGACGGCCGCTGCCCAGGCTTTCCTGAAGAATCGCGCCTCGAATGCCTCCCTGTCATCCGCTGCAGCCGCTGCTGCTTTGCGGTCACGACCAACAACTCCAACCTCTGTGGCGGATGTGCAGACAAAGCGGACTATGAGACGGTCTGGTTCGACATCTTCTATGGGAAGTTCGACATCTACGTCAAGGCCACAACTGGAACGACGAGGGAGTAATGGTTCGATGTCTGAAAGATCCTTCCGGGATCCTTCCCCGAATCGTGCTGCACAACCGGTTCCCAGCGCCGCGGATGCGCCTCCGGTACCTACGATTCCGCACAATATACCTACAAAGTCACACAGACGTGCGGCAAGTCTGGAATCCCCTGGATTACGGGTGGCATCCCCTCCTCCCAACAGGGCCTCAGGACGCGGATCGAGCTTAGGACCTGCTGGAATGCCGCAAACCACTAGGACACGCGGCCAAAGACAGTCAAGCTTATCCAGTGTATCAGAGCTAACAAGTATAGAGAGACCGGCGAGTAGAGGGTCCGTTAATTTTTCCTTGCCTACGAGTTCAAGACCAACATCACCTGTCAAACAGAGACGGCTAACATCTCCATCTCCTCAAAGGCCAAATCAACCAAGAATCACTTCTCCTACCCAGCAAGATCTAGTCTATGACCCTAATACTCGAAGTTTTCTACCGGCTGCAGAGGTTCATGCTATTGAGCAGAAACTTTACGATGTCGCAAACAAGCCAGTCAAGAAAATGAAGCGAATTGCACCTCAACAAGCTACAGGAACATATCTAGCATATGGGTCCGTTGGAGGGAAGCCAAGAGGCACAGCGATAGACGCTATGGAAGCAGAGTCGAGTAGGGCAGCAGTAGAACGACCAACACCTGCAGCTGCCCCGATACCCAAACCAACTCCTGCGCCCGCCCCTGTGCCAAAAAAGAAGAAAAAACAGGTGATCGTAGACAGCGATTCTGATAGCGACCAGGCATCATACGCTCCGAACTCATCCGATAATGATAGTGATGCGCCACGATCAGCGACGCATACTCGTTTGACAAAGAAACCCTCGATTGTGCGCGAGGACCAGGAACGAGAGGAAGAGGAAGATGATACCCCACAATGGACGGCAGCTTCAGGCAATCTTCCCAGACTAAATACTGGCCCTACGCGTACAATTTCTCCAACCCCAGCACCTCGGTCAAATACTGGGAGAGGGCAAGGGAGAGGACATGGGAGAGGACAAGCTTCAGCATCTGCCGCATTTGCCCAAGAACGGCAACATACCAGATCTGCAAGCCAGCCCGCTCCAGCACCTCTTGATTCGACCTTTGTCGAAAGCATCGCTCCTCGGGCAGCAAAGGGCAGTGTTCGAGGTGGAAGAGTACAATCTGTCAGTCCAGCACGTACACCACATTTCGCGATAACGCCCGAAAATCTCCAGGTCAAGCATCAACCTCCGCCTCGATCAATCTCCCCACGCAAATCAGCATTGAAAACCTCAAGTACGCCTAGAGGACCATCTCCGAATGATGTCGATAGTTCAGCCATTGGCCAAGCTACTAGTGAGACTTCGGATGACCTTTCAGTGCCAAGGAAGAAGGCCAACCGTGTCAGTTTTGATGATGGTAATGTTGCAGTGGGTCAAGCGACGACGCCTGTGACTACAGATTCGCCAATTGTCCAAAGCCCTCAGGCAAAAAGACCCTGGTATAGCATCGCGAAGGGTAAAAAGAAGGACACCGCTATGATGGACGATCAGGATGACGAGATCATGAAACCAAGACCAGCGTTACCTTCATTTGGAAGCGTAAGGCAAAAGAAAGAAAAGCCCCAGGAGGAGAAAGAGCGCACGTTGGTCAAACCAGTGGAACCAGTGGAATATACGGAACCTCTTGCATCTTCAACAATATTTACGACGCCGACTGACGAGGTTGTAGAACAGCCAACAGGTCAGTCCAATGATCACTTGGCTGGATCAATACTCTCTCAAGATGCTGCCTTGAAAAATGCTGCCAATATATCGAAATCCCGAGAACCATTACCTCCACAGGTCGTCTCAGTCGAGGGGGACGGCTTCAATTCAGACACCAGCAGTGTGACAAGCTTGGGTATCCAAGATTCTCCTTTGGTGGCTGCGAAGATCGAAAGTGGAAATACTGCGCCCATAGCAGATGACGTCGAGGCATCGCGGGAGTTCGCAACCCCCATAGCAGAAGAGAAGGAAGGGGGACACGGCAGGGCCAACGGCACAGTGCCAACGATTTCTATACTCCAACCAACGCCAACCCTAGAAGAGACACTCGGTAAATTGGAATGGCCGAATATGCCTGGCGGGTGGAGGAATTCAAATAGTCATTCAGAATCAAGCGCCAGTCAAGAGCGAGAAAGTCCTGTGATCGTCGAACATCATGTCACTGATGCAAGTCTCGCTGATGTCGGCATTGCAGAGCCTGATCCCTCAACTCCTCGATCAGGCTCACCTGTTTTGGGTGAGATTGCCGCTGAGAATTCGCATTTCCATGACACCCCAGCCATCGCCGAAGAGTCTGAAGAGTCTGATACGAGCGTATACAGTGACGCCGCTGAAGACCTTTCTAATGGTGAAGGTGATGGCTTTATGTCACTGGATGCTGTTGTTGACAGTCCGGTAATCCCAAGCTCAAGAGGCTTTGTTGATATACCTGTACCAGACAGCCCAACCCCGAAAGCAGTAAAGGAGAGAGCGTACAAGCAGAGTCAGCTATCGACACCAAATAGCGAGCCAGATCATGAGGGGTGGGAAAAGGCTCAAGAATACTGGAAGGGTCTATCGGCTGAGAAGAAGCTTCAATTGGAGGAAGAAGCTAGAGCAGAAGCTGAGGGGTCCGGTTCCGATACAGAAGTTGAAGCGAGACCGATACCCACGCCGACTAAGAAGAAGAAGGTCAAGGTCGCGGTCGCTCCCAAAACAGTATCGGAGCAGCGCCAACCTGCTCATAACGAACGGAGCTATATGATTACCCCGGGGCAAAAAGCTGGTCCCAATGGTCATGGCCCTGTCATGCGTTCTTCGATGCGGGCAGAAGCGCCAAGTTCCCCATCAGACACCCACATACGGCAATCGATGCGGACCCAAAACTCGAAGCGCAGCTCCCTTCGGGCAGCCGAATCAGCCGAGCCAAAAGGAGCATTGCAAAAGAAAGCTCGACCAATGTCATACCCGCCACCTCAAAAGGGAGAATTCGTACCTGACTCTGCGCAAGTCGATGCCCTCATGGACAGGATGGCGAGAGCGGCAGCTGCAGCCGCACCTGCGCCTGCGCCTGCTACTGGGAAGAAAACGACTCGTCCAGCATCGACTCAAGGTCCATCGCCATCTCTTCGACGAAGGGGCTCTGGTGATAGCGACAGTAGCTTCAAGCGTGTTAGGTCCGGATCTACTACCAGTGATATCCCTTCTTTTAGGCGATCGATGCGCGCTTCCAACGAGCCGCATAACGACTCACCTGTAGGGTCAAGTAGGTTTAGCCTGCGCTCTCTATCGCCTACTGGCTCTACGGCACGTCGGCCATTCAATAGTGGGGGATCAAGTGCTGCCAGCTCAAACCCGACACATATGCGAATGTCGATGCGCAGCGGCTCTGGTCCGGCGCCCACACTTCGTGCGCCTGCAAGAGCCAAATCGCCGCTACGCCTAGGATTCGGTCGTTCTTCCTCGTCCAAGCCTTCGAATCAAAGGGCCACTCCTAAACGCTCTAGCAGATTTGCAGACTCATCAGACGAAGATGACGGTCCCTCTGGATTCCGAAGCCGCTTCGCCGACTCTGACGACTCTGATGGCGGGCCACCTCCTCTTCCCCGCCAAAATGGCCTAGCATCAAAATCTATGCGCATCAACGCACCCTCATCCGCTCCTGTCCGTAGCATCCCTAAGCGTACCGGCGCCGAAGATGGTGACTCCAGCGATCTCCCCGATTCCGATGAGGAGAAGACGAAATCCCCAACTCTCACTCAAAACGGGATTCGTAGATCAGGCAGCGGTAGAGGAGCAATCGGCCTCGGCTCAACCTCCACGACCATTACCACCGTCAGTGCATCTGGCCGCCCCCCAAATCAGCGCGGGGGAAGCATAATGTCTATCCTACGCCGTAAGAAAGCAGACCCAATTTCAAAAGTGCGTAAATCCGAGGTAGAATCTGCTGCTCGTCGCGACACTCCATTGGAAAGAAGTAGGAGCGATCTTGATGCTATTCGAAATGGTCATCAGTCTCCGAGATTGCAGAAACGCAATCCTATGTCTAGGGAGAATAGCAGCTCTTGGCCTTTACCGGAGCCGGGGATCCTGGGTAAGGATGGGAGACCGGTTACGGCTGATGCTGTGGGTGCGGGCGGTATTAGACCAGATCTTGGCAATAGGAGGAACACGACGGGGTTGACTGAGGTAGATATTGCGGGTGTTACTGCTGGTCTGAATGGGGTGAGGAAGAAGAAGAAGTTTGGGGCGCTGAGGAGGATTTTTAAGTTGGATGATTAGCCTTGCACCACTATTGAAAGTTTCTTATGTCATCATTTATGGGGATTGATGGGAGGCTTGGGGATAGAGATACATTGGCGCGATGGGGTGTGTGGATGGTTACGCCGCGTGACGCGGGTTTTATCTCCTTTTAAAGCAGGCAAATATTCTTGTATAAATGTTCGTTGACGAGGCATATATGAACTCAGAATGTAAGAGATAAGCAGGCCGCCAATATATAATACGTAATTACTTTCATTCACTCAACGCTAAACTTTATTGTGTTATATAGGGAAAAGAGTATATAATAGGTTAGGTGTGACAAACACCTAGCCCTAACACGCCTGTCCATTCTACCTCGACCTCCATGACCCAAAAACCATAAATCAACCTTTCTTCAACCCATGGTAGCTAGGAATCGCATCTAGTACCTTGATATTAAAAAGAGGTATTCATCTACTTTGCATTAAGGACAGAAAGGCGCTCGTTGATATCAGATATGATAGGACAATGATATCGGACTGGATATATCATATATGTACGCTGTGAGGGAGGCGCTTGCTTGCTATTTACAAGTTTGGATATTCTTTCCTTTCTATATCTATGCTAGATTATCTTTGCAGAGCTTGTATACCAAGTAGTATGTACGAGTGTAGATTAAACATATACAAGTCCAAATAGATAGATACTCTTACTCCGTTCTTCCTGAAGCCAACGCCAATGCCAAGTCCCTGCAAATATCACATCTCGTTATAAACATCACATCACCTTCACTACCGCCTGGGTATCATATCATTGTCTCCTCGCTACCTTGTACACAACTCTATCTCCCACTCTGACTCCCCATCTCCCCATCCTCGCCCAACCCCTTACTAACAGCCTTCCACGTGCCCTTCCCCCCCTCCTCGACCTCGCCCCTCCCAATCCTCCTCGTCGCGATCCCGAAGCCAAGCAACACGAGTACGATAAGCAGTTCCATGACGACGCCTAGCACGACACGGTAGGCGATCGGTCCGGTTTGCGCGTTGATAGACGGGCAGAAGGAGGAGATGGTGCTGTACAGGATGCGGATGCCGAGCAGGGGGAGGGCGAGGGGGGGTGCGAGGAGGAGCTTTGGTTGGGTGTGTTAGTCGGGTTTGTTTCTTTCTTGCTGTCTAGCATAGAGTGGAACGGGTAGTCAAGTTACCTTTCGAGCAGGGACATTAGAACCCCCCTGTTTCAGGCTCAAGAACGCGAAAACGCATAGCAAGATCCAGATACCGAGGAATACTATATAGCCCACCTTTTCCAGGGCGAGTTTTTGGCCGTTGCTGGTTGCGCCTACGACGACGAGCGCGAGGCCGGCGGTTACGGAGAGGTGGAGGAAGGTTTGAGTGGGCCATTTTTGCCAGATGGGGGGGTGGGTGGTTTTGGTGTATGAGTTTCTGTGAATGGGGATGTTGGTTAGCATTTTACATTTCGGAATCAAGGTTTGAATGATCATGTATATATAGGCGTTCTATATATATGTATTTCTTTTGATGCAAAACAAGAGGTACGGAGGGGGAAAGGGATGAGAGAAGATGAAACAAAACATACGCTTCATGCAACAAGCCTACAAAGCACAACACGAGCGGGGAAAGTCCAACACCAGCTATGATTTGAGCAGACGTGCTCTTGGGGTCCGAAATGCTCATGCCGGATCCGATGATGCGGAGGGAGCAGAAGGCGAGCAGGAAGATCCAGGCGAGGAGGCCGCGTTTGCCGTGCGCGATTGTGGTGTAGAGGGCTGGGGCGAGGAGGGGGATGTAGATTGCTAGTTGGGCGATGGAGAGGGATGTTGTTTGGGAGGGCATTTTGAGGAGGAGGTTGTTGTTGTTTTGTATATATTGATTGAAGATTGGTATAGAGATGGTACTTGAGAAACTTGTGATGTGGAAGAGCTGATGAGATTTGATGAGATGAGATGAGATGGTATAATTCCAAAGCAAAGCAAAAAGAAAACACAAGACTTCTTATATGTAAATCTCATAACCCATATCCCTCTATCCCCACCAGAGGATTGCGGGGCCTATGCGAACAATACCTCGCTCCTATCCGAGAAAAAGCAGATCTTTCCTCAGCCTTTCGCCGTCATCATACAGCTGCGAACCGTCGCGGCGTAGCAAGGCTGAGTCCAAAGCTCCATACTGAAGCAATTTTGTAGATCTACCCAAGGTAAAAGAATCCATAGCGACGATTTCCATATAAAAGAAGTTAGTCTTACTCGAGTAAAATATCTGGGACCTCGCTCCCCCACCTCGCTTTCGGATATTTTAGTCTGCCTCGCTTTCTCCACAGCCGCAACACCAATGAAAGAGTGGGATGTGGGGCAATTTAGAACGTTTACTTGGAGATAGGACGGGATGGTGAGATAGATAAGCTTTGCTTGGGTAGATGCTTGCTTGTATGCTTAAATGCTTAGATGGGTTCCCGTAAGTCGACTTGAAGAATTAACAAGTCGACTTACGGCAGCCCGCTTAAATGTATCGCATGAGTACGTGTATGTTATTGGCATCTGCAATGAAACCTTACTATACTGCCAAAGACTTCTTCAGATCGATCGATGCTCCATATAGTACAGTGCCAGTAGCACTGCTGTACGAAAGCAATTCTCATAGACTGACTGTATAGAGCAGAATAATAACAATCACTCACTACCTAGGAAAAACAAAGACAAAAGGAGGAAGAAGACAAGACAAGCAGCTCTCGCACCGAAAGTCATACCGTACGTACGCGCAAAACCCTCTCGACTATAGCGCAGCGGAGCGCAGCGCAGGAATCTCAAACCAAACAACTCAAAGAAATCTTTGCGCGTATACTCACTCTCGGCCGTAACAAACACATTAATCAATCACATAACATAAGATGACATGACCCAATGAACCGCAAGATACTCTGTAAAATACCCAGCAAAGCAATGCAAAGCAAAGCAAAGCAAGTAAGAAACACGTATTCGCGTGGCGGAGACAGAGCGCTAAGGCTCGCTTTTCGCTTTCGCTTCCTATTCGGGAAGCGGAGGAGAGGGAGAGGGTTGTGAGCTGACGGATAGAGTAGTGGGATGAATGGTATATAAAGAGTGCTTTGAACGCTTTCTGGGTTTGAATTCAGACAGATAACATTTTCATACAATCTATCTCATCTCCGTATATCTCAATCTATACCAAAGTACGGAGTACATCTTCAAGACAACTTTCGATCTTCTTAAACACCTCAGCTCTTCAAAACAACATTTCGATCTTCTCAAACACTTCAAAGATCTTTAATAAATACCAACTTCTTCCTCATACCATATATATACCACCGTCTACTACAGTGCACTGTACAATCGAAGCTTTCTTTCCTCAGATAAATATCATGGGACTCATCACCAAAGGCCTGCTAGCAGCTGGTGCAGTATATGCAGTCAAAGGCGTCAACAAGTCATCCGAGAGACGCGACGAGAAGAGACAACAACAACAGCAGCAGCAGCAGCAGTCTCAGAGTTATTATTCTTCTCCGCAGGGTCAAGGGTACAAGTACCGCGGCGCTTCTCCTCGACAAGGCGGTCCTTATTCTGCTCCTCAAGGATATGGATATGATAATCGCGATCCGAAGGGACAAAAATATCGAGGCCAGTATCAGGGCGAGGGTAACTATCAATTGAGACAGGGACCCCCGCCGCAATATCAGTCGAGCGTAGAGGCGAGTCAACAGCAGCAGAGGAGCTGGGAACGTTCGGTTGAAGAAGGTCCGAATAGGTGGAGCACTGATGCTAAGAGGTGAAGATGTTGTTTGATTCCCGAGTCGTGTTGAAGGACGTTTTTGCCTATAGCTGGGGTATCGCCCATGTACTCCATAGCGTTTGGCTTTGTATTTAGATTTTGGTTTGGGCGTTTCGTGTGTAGACAATGGAGTTCCTCCTCCCCTAGTGCCATCTTAATATTTATATGTGCAGTTTTTCATCCCTATACTCTTCAGCTAATCGGAGGCATCCCCGAAGCAGCAAACCCGGCAATCTTCTGCAAAGGCCAAGACATAGCCCACTGCCACTCCTCGGGCAGTAGACTCTGAATCCCAAACACCTCTCTCTCAGCAATGCCCCTCATCCACCACACGTTATCCATGGCTTTCGCGAGACAGAAGTAATAAGCCAGTACCGTCAAAGCTCTTGGATTCCTCTCCTTGAGCCGTTCGACAAACACGGCTGGCACCAAGGTGGGGAAACTATACAGCAATCGCCGCAATGGCGACGCCTCAAGTTGCTTCTCTATATTGGCCAGGATACACCCGACAAAGCCCATGGCAAATTCATACGCCTCTTGGCTCTCCTGATCCACGACTTCGCCAACCGCGCGCCAGGCCAGGAATGCCTGAAATGGCTCACGGTATATATCTTTCCGCGTGTCCACGAGGAATTCCATAATATGCGGTTTAGCCGTCGTAAATGTATATACCTTGCTACCTAAAGGCAGAAAATGCCACGCTGATTTGAACAACGGTATATTAGTAGCAAGAAGCGAGAAGAGCTGCAGCGGCGGCGAATACGTCTGCAGATCTGATTTCTGCAGCAGTATGAAAGACGGTAACGCGATCAGGACATTGGAGATACACACCGCCTCCGCATTTCCAGGATTGATGTCCCTGACAGCGCAACGGAGTCCAGCGACCGCAGCGTTGAAATACACACGGTGCGTATCGGCCATCTCGGCTTGCTCCGGGTGGATCTTGGTGATGTGCAGCGCGGCGATGGAGATGATGATGTTGAGGAGGAACGTGTGTTTCAGCGCCAGCGCAGGTGCGTCACGCCACCACATTTCGAAGATCACTTCGTCGTGGCAGCCCGGGAAGCCGCTCTGGACTGTGCACGAGGTGAAGTGGTGCAGGAGTCGCAGTTCTAGGAGTCGCCGCTCGGTCGACTCGCCTTCGATCCATGAGCTGAAATCGCCGCCGACGGAGCTGTAGGGCGGAGTTGGTGAGCTTGAGCCTAGACGCGCTGCTAGAGCTAGACCTGGAGATGGCGCTGCTGATACGGATACTGATGTAGACAAAGCTGTATCTTGGTTCTCGGAGACTGGTCTCACGTGCCGGAATCGAATGCGCTCGTAGTCATATTCGCATGCCTCTTTTCGCCGGAGACACGATGTACATGATGGACGCGATTCGCTACACTGTGAGAGATGTTAATGTCTGACTATCCAGAGAATGACTGGAGCTGAATAGTTCCAAGGACCGTTCTGGAAGAGATAACCCAATGTATTCATCCATACCTTGACTTTGCGGACTTTGCACGCCTTGCATCCACTCTTGGATTTCGTATGAGGCCTTAAAGCTCTGGTCTGGTGTGAGTTGGGCATCTTTTGGGCCAACAGTGTAAGTAATGGAATATGGTGAAGCTAGAATAAAGTAATGAAGCCAGTCACTAGTAGTGCTTCTTCCTCATATACATATATTAATGACCGACGTCTCAAAGGGGCGAAGCGAAATATAGAAAGCCGTTTGATTTGTCGGCTCGATGATCGCCACGTGAGTATGGGTGTGGGTGGGGAAACAAGAAGAAACCGAATCCATACAATCCCAATCCTGACGACCGTCAAGCCCCTTTGCGGTTCGGTAGGTACAGGACACAGTTTTGGTCAGCACTAGAACTCTACCAGTAGAACGTTTCGGGACACCGCGCCTCCGACGATAATTCGCGGGATATAAATGGCATTCACGTTGAACACATCTCATGCTCTGCCGAGCGCTTATTTCTGAAACACAAACAACTTTGAGCTGGCTCGCGCCCAGATTCCGAGTTAGGTTAGTGTGCAGCTGGGTACAATCATCGTAGCCTGATTACATAAGGGAGAAGGAAGGTTGCAACAATTGGTTATAATGATACTTTGCAGGCAACCATTTGACAGATGGGCTTATTTCCCAGTGAGAGAAATTAGAAACGTGCCACTATCCATTTAGTCTCCGATCAAGTCTCCGCGCTTTAACAAAGCAGAATCGTGGAAGTTGAAACATGTCTGACCACCCGGGAAAGCATCTACTATTCAGCTTATCAAAAAACTATCATCGCATATATGGCCAAGCAAACGGCCTCTTTTTTAGAAGCTTTTAAGCTTATTCTATGTTAGCTAAACACCGATATTCCATTCTAGCTGTGTGACCAGATACGTCTGCTCGTAAAACTGTCTAATGGTAGGGGTGGCATCTTATATCGCGCAGATGTTTGAAACTACAAGGGTATGATCACGGACCAAGACAAGACAATGGCTGATATTTGTTTTAGCATCAGATCCCCAGGATTTTTTACAAAGATTGGGGCAGGGATAGGTTGTTGGGTGATACATTGTGGCTGCATGTTTCTAATGCTTCCTACAAACGCTTCCCGCTGCAATTCCAGAATGAAACTTCAAGGCTTCTACCTGGTGCACTTCCGAGATCGAAATGAGTTTGGAAAGTCTCCGGAAGGAAGAAATGAATTCAATCCGGAGAGTTTCAATTCAAACATCACGACAATAATAGTATTTTGGCAAGCAACGCTGACTTAGTTGACAGCTATCGATGCTATGCATAATCCATTGCAGTGACACTCGCTGATCGTATGCTCTCTATGGCACCATCATGCTGGACCTCAGGACATAACGCCATGTATTCATCCACCCCTAACGCCTAGGCAACCAAAGAAATACATGCAAAAACCCTTGAAATTAGAAATCATCCATGGCGCTGAGCCGCGTCCCGAAAAGCTTCCTCCTGCATCGCAAGAAGTTGCTCCGTCGACAATCCACTCTGCTCGAGTTTGTTGGCCTTCTTCTCTCGTCCCTATTTTATCATCAGTCAAGAGTGCTTGGGACAAGAGAGAGGACATACCTTCAACTGCTCCTTGTGTTCGCTAGCAACCTCCATGATGTCCTGGACATAGTCTCCGAAACCCAGTTGCTCCAACGCTTTGGTGATGTGTTCGCACGCAATAGTCTTCTTGCTCTCCTTTTCGCTAATCTCATTTGCTTCAGAGGAAATCAAAGTGATAAACTCGACACAACATTCGATGAGCAGATCCCTCGCATCTTTGCCAAAAGCAAGACCAGAGGATGGGGGGAGAATTTCCGTGACGATCTTCTGAACGGTGGCTACAAGCATGATTATTAGTACATGGGGTTCTGACAAGTCATAGAACGATAACAAAGACAAAATAAGAATGTTAGAGCCGGATACAGTTTAATCTGGTTTCGACTTTCCACTTTTCCTGTCAACTTTCCGTTGCTTTCGACTCGGAACGATTCGATATGGAAGTCCCATTTCGGTCAGCGCCCCGTATGTCTCCCTGGAAGACTCTCGGCAGCCTTCCCCCTCGGGAATTTGTTGATAGCACTCGCCCTGTGTGGAAACCTTCTCTGGCTTAGAGGTTTGAGCGCCTTCCGTCCTCCTTTTGAACCAATCAAACTCTCCATCCACGACAGCACCACGCTTGACAGGGGCATCAAATGTATCAACCTTTGAAAGCCACACAAGAACTGGAGATTCCGCTCTTCCAGACACATGGTCTAGGATGTATCGAGAAAGGCGGGAAGTTCGAGTTCCAAGTTTCCCGTACGATATTTTGGTATCAGGAAGGATCTCAACAGTGGATTTCGAGCTAACTTTTTCGCAGACGTGAATCTTGCTAGCCCGGCTGGATGGCGTTCGCGAAGATGGACTGGGTGGTGAGATATTGGTGTCCGGTTCCTTACTGGGCTCTTCACATTTCCTGTCAAAAGCTTTTATCCCTGATTTTGGTAGCAAGCTGTTCCGTCCAGGCGGCCTTCGGGAAGGCGAACCAGGTCGTACAATGTGGGTTTTCCATTTCGTCTTGCGCCGCTCGTGTTCCCCTTCCTGTGCCTTCGTCTCCCATTTGGTTAAGATTGTTGCGCTTGAGAACTTATAATCGGGGTCGCTGGACAAGAATTCGTCGGTGTCTTCAAAACTGGAAGCCTTTTCAGCTCGAGCGAATGATTCCTTCTGTCTCATCTGACACGAAGACCTAACGAATAGGTGGGTATGTCGTGATTGATATATGTTCGCGCCTGAACTCGGCCCTCTACCGACAGCTCTGTCCGAGGCATGGTATGTGGCCTTCGGTGGCTGTTCTGGATGTTTCCAACCCACTTGTGGGCGAGGGGTTGATTGGTAAGTCGACCGGTTATTGTATGGAATGGCCCGGGTTAATGAGTCGCACGCTGCATTGTTTCTGATGTTGTTTCTGATAAGAAGTTTTGGGGCTCTGCCGTGTGGGAAGGTATAGAAAGGAGTAAAGCCAGCCATTTTGTATCTTTCTCGCTGTATGAAGGGCTAACGGTACTCTGAATCGATGGACAATGGTGTAACCTAGTAAAGGCGATAGACAGTCCCGTATCTCACTTGGAGGGATGTGGGGGTAGGGGGGTCCGGACGAAATGGGTGGTGGTGGCCGAGAAGACAGTCTCTTTCTATAAATGCAGAGATAGTGAGCACGAATTCCACGGTGACGCCGATGAGGTTATTGGTCCTGGAAAACTGCCGAGTTATAGAAGGAGTCCATTCGTACGTGACCAAATGCATACAGGAGTCAGGGTTCTGTGTATGATTATAGATGCGACACATCAAAGATGGAGCGGCCGGCGATGGCTGTGCTCCTGGCATGGAGGACTAGCAATAACCAAAATTGTTAGGTAAGAGTAGTCTGCCACGTCTCAGTGAAGGTTGTCTGGTTGTTGACAGACGCAGAGACAACAAGTACACGTTCGTCGGCGATAGAGACCAGCGAGTTGGTAGCAGAATAAAGCTTAGTAGCAAAGTAACAATAGTCGTGAGAGGTAGAATCAGAGAGCGAATTTGTGATACAGGGTTTCAACAAAGTTTCTTCTTGATGCTGGGAACATGAAATTAAGCATGCCAGTAGATATGTATGCTGGGGTTGATTGCGAATTTAGACCAAAGACTTGCCCACGATGCTCACATATGTCAACCGGCGATAAGATTGTAGAGCGCTGACTGGGTTGGTGATGATTGAAGAGGCCAATAAGGGTAAGCACGAAGTCGTTGCTAATGGAAACCAGTGTGTCCGTGGCTGAATGATGGGCAGTGGAGTAATGAGAAGTGCGGTAAAAGGCACAGTGAGTGTGGGTGTAATTGATAAAATAGCGATCGCTGATTACAAGATGTTGAAACGAAGGCGTAGCTTTAGTTTGTTGATTGTTGAAGAAGAAAATTAAGAACGGAAAGAGAGACAAGGATATTTTACCTTTGGGTAGAGACAAGTCGTCGTTTCCTAAACATAGGATTAGCTAGCCGTATGATGTGTCAATCAATGTCAAAGGAAAGTGACACTTCAGCTTGTGCACAGGATGAACGACCAGACAAGGCGCGATTAACTTTTGAGGGGGGAGAAACTGTCGAAAGCCGCGATTTCCTCTCCTCCATCGCGCCAGGGGGGGGGGGGGGGCGCCACGCGAGCGGTACAAAAGCCAACACAAGATATTTTGGGCGTAATATTGAAAGAAATAGAATTTCGAGGTCAGAACCTCCAATATTCCAATCTCCTATATTCGCACAAAGCTATGCAGTGTGATGCACACATGCACACATCTTCTCCATCGGAATACAATACCCAACGACAAGACAAACGTAAAGAGAGGTAAGCTACTCACCAGCAAATTCTCGGTCCGACATATTGGTTGATTTCTGCCCCCAAAGTCTTGTAAAAAGGTATATGATAATTTCTGCTGCTGGCCCAAAGAGATTTGATCAAAGGAGATAGGTCTGCTAAATTGGGTGTGAAAGTTAGAGATGATTTTGAGATGTCGGCCTTGTCGTTCATGTCAATTTTTTGGCGGGGCAGGACGTTTTATTTATGCAAGGCTGGCTGGTTGGTGCTGATAATCTGGCCTCTAAGCTAGACCTAATCGGTATACGCGTTGGTCTCACGTGATTATCTGCCTATTTTCTACTTTGGTTGGACCGACATGGACAAATTAATACTATTCTCACGCTTCGTCCTCATAAGTGGAGGAGAGTTGCTTCTCAAGCTATACAACATTCCATTACAGTATCTTCATGAGTACTGCAAGCATCCACGACTATCTACGGAACTCAACGCCACGCGATCCGTTTTGTTGCCTCAAGGAAAGGCATCAAAACCCGCCCCATTCCCCTTTCTCGTCAAGTGACTATCCAAGAACATGTTTACCTAGCTGTGGTTAACAGTGGACCTCTTCCGCTCAGCCCATGTTTACCTCTGTCACAGTATCATACTCAAACATCCAAGGCACGAACTTGTCTTCATCATAGCAAAGCTTGATTTACTATCGGATGTTACCCCAGCGGTGTTGGTCATGTACTGCTTCATCCTGAGGTCTCTTCCCTCCTGCTCTGATCCATCATGCAGATGCCAGAGGTTCACCAGGATAACGTCGCCTTCGAAATCGCCTCACAGCGAGATTTTCGCAGATCCTGAAATGTTCGCAGCACTGGCGAGATATCTACTACATCGGTGACTCGATCAAGACATTCCGCCAATGTTGTTCCGTCTTCAATGGATACAGCGGCTCCTTGTGCCATCATCGGCAGCTCGGCAGCATGGCATGAGCTGCATCGCCAATTATGACAACTCGTCCATTACCTATCTCTCAAGAGGTGAAACATAAGCAAGTTTCCACTTTAGACAACTAGTAACTTGACTGAGCAGTCGTTGAATAGTAGGTTCCCAATTGGGATGCTACTGCGAATCCTCTTCCTAGCATCGAGAAAGACCTCGACTCCAGTATGTGTTTGATAGCGGCCTGAGGAATAAGATGAGCGGTGGAGGTAATTGAAGTGGACATGCCTCCGGGATTTGACTTTGAGGCCTCCAGGGCTCTCTTGCAATATCTCTGTCTGCAAAGGGTTCAGAATCCCACTTTCTTCTTGTTTATGGAGGTCTGGTGCAGTTATCCTCTGTAGAGTTTAAGTAGATATACGAATGTGAGCTCTTATTCGACTGGGTCTAGCTAGCCTCCAAACAGAGAGAATATTAATTGAATCAACCCCCCTTTTCACAAGCGCTTTACTTCTTACAACTTCCTTGAATGCAGCTGTTAGTCTGAATGACCCCACATGACGCCAATTTAGATTTTATTATATATATATTGTTTCTATCCAAAAATTGGTTCCCGATCCATCTGGGGTGCACAAAATGGTATATTCCAGCCTTAATAGGGAGTAACCAGGCCAGGGCACATACTCCACTAATATTATAGCGCAAAGCACTAAATATCAGGGGTCCAAATCCCCTAACACGAGCTGTCAACCTCTCACAACAGCAACCCAAACTTTGAAATTCATAATATTCTTATTATTACACTATTTAGACGCACCTCAAACCCAAATAATATCGGTGCATTTTCCCATTATCATTATCAGTATTATTAAGGCATGGTACAAGCATGACCTCACTGACCTCTCTCGCCCCCGAGATCCTCACCCTCATCTACCACGCCCTCCAACGCAACACCTCAGGTCCACGCTACACGCTGCCCCCCCCCCCCCAAACCCACTCCAGAAACAGCAGGAGAAAACTCGCGCGCAGCCGCACACTGGGTACTCAGCGACGCCGGGCCCCTGCACCTTGCGGCGACATGTCGCACTCTGCGCTCCATCTACGTCTCCCGGCACGTATGCTCGAACCTGATTCTAGAACTCCCAGCTCCAGATGACTCGGCCCCGAGTCCTGGGCATCCAAATTCAAAACCCTTCTATGAGTTCTGGACACGTGTAGACCAGAACGGTCCTCGTAGTCTAGTGCAGAAGCTGAGGAATATGAAAGGTGCAGCGGATGGCAAGCCGCTCACGAGGTTCATGCTCGATTCTAAATGGTGGGCGTGGCCGCGTGAGGAAATGGAACTGTGCATGGATATGTGGATGGATATCCTGCGGGACGTGAGCGAGGTGTTTGGCGATGAGTTGAGTGTCGTTGTCATGTGTCAGGGGGAAAGCGTGCAGCAGGATTTCAGAGGATATGCGCCGAGGGGGATTAGGGAGATGGAGGATTTGAGTATATTGCCCAAGGGGTATCTGAACATTGCGACTACACCTGTTATGGATCTGGATGAGGATGTGCATATCGAGGCAGGTTCAAGGTTACGAACTCCTCGTGAGGCAACGGATTCATTCCCTAGAGTAAAAGGACACAGGCAGCCCTCACCACCCCCTCGAGCAGACCTCGAGACCGCCGCGCCACTCGCTCTGCATGTCTATCTTGGGTACCGACAGCATGGCACAGATGTGTTAATGAGCTACGCGCTGTGCATGTTCGCCAGCAAGAACCTGCGATCTTTTCACTTTGCAACCGACGCTAACAATCTCAATTTAGTCGGACATGGGCGACGGCCTGCACAAGGCCAGGAATTATACAAGATTAAAAATCCGTACTCGTATGGGAATCCATGGAGGCATTTCCTTCCGTCTTTGAGCTCGGCATGTGAGACGCTGGAAGAAATAGTGCTTGATTGCTCGCTTTTCTGGTCGGAACTTGGGTATGCACTTCCGCATCTTAAGAAATTGAAGAAGTTGGATTGTGAGATGGCGCTTTTGCATACGGAGCCCATGTTTCCGTTTGAGCTGGAGTCAAAGGAGAGGGCTGAGGAGAGGATTCTGAAAACTTGTTCTTTGAGAGATGAAATTGCACAGAAAGAGCGGGGGTTGAAAAAGAATAAGGGAAAGGAATGGTTGGATATTGGGAGGGAGGGGATTGTGTTGCCTAGGATTGAACCGGAGGTCAAAACGATGAATGGGTCTGATCCGCATTCGAGGTTCGCAACCGTGGATTTGAAGGTTTGTGTGCAGGTTATCAGGAGAAGGATTGCGAAGTCGAGGAGGTGAGATATAGGTACTGTACGATACATGGAGCAGATAGGGCCACATCTTGACTTTTTATTTTGACATCGCAAATTTGAAGGTCATAAAGCAGAAATAGCTGGAATTATTAGAAAGAATGGAATATAGAATATATATTGCCTTGAAACCACTCTCCCCCGCCTGTGTTTTCAGGCTGAACGCTGGCTGCCAGGCAGGGCGTAGGAATGTTACAGTCAGTGTAAGAACAAACATTCCGGATGCGGTTGTGGAATGCAAAGGTGAAAGAAGTTCTCTTTCAACATCAATTCACTCTGCAATTAATTAAATGCAATAAGTAAAATATAAGACATTTACTATTACCATATAAATTCATAACAAGGCAGCGGGCTAAACTTCATTGCATTGCATTGGTCCTTTTCGCGATAGGTTCGCGATACAGTAGATTCAATGCCGAAAAAGAAGGCACCAGCGCCAAGCGACAGCGACCTCGACAGTCAAAGCGCCGACCATGACAACACACGTGCACCAAACCAAACCACAGGCAACATGGACTCTGTGTCGGAAAATGACCGGTTGGAGTTGGAAGTTGGGAAATGGAAACGCAAATTCGAGGAGCGGGAAGCCCAAATCGACTACTATGAAATACAGTTGACAGAGGGAGGAAAAGAGAAGGACGCGGCCGACAAAAAGGTGGGCGAGCTCGAGACCCAGCTCCGCGAGGCGAAACTCAACCTCGAACGCCAAAAACGCGAGTGGGAGAGCACCCTAGAGGAGCAGAAGCAACTCCACGGCGAGAATCAGGATCTCACAGCCAGTTTCACTTCCGCGGGCGCCGAAACCGACACGCTCAAAGACGAGCGTGACAAGTTGCAGCGTCAATTAGACAATAACAAAAAGGACACCGCCGCCATCCAGAGCGATGCCAAAGGATTGCTTGCCGTGAATCAGACCCTCACGGAGGAGCGGGATGAAGCGTGGAAGGAGCTCAAAGACTTACGGCAGAGAAACCATCACTTGGAGCAACTCAACCTCGACGTGGAAAAGGAGAAGAGTATCTCGGCCGATCTCGTGCATCAGATTGAGAAGGCGCGCGCTGAGATGCCCCGCTTCGACCTAGATCCCGAAGCTTACCGCACGACAGCCAAGCCGAAAGAGCAGAAAGGTGGCAGACCGAGGAATCTTTCCAACGAGTTCGAGTTTGAAGAGAAGCCTGCCGGAGAGGAAGTATCCAGCTCTGAGGAAGAGTTGTCTTCCTCGGACGATGAGGAAAAGGTTGAGGTTGATCGCAAGCCTGATCGACCTCGATATGTCAAAAAGATTATTCGGGTCATCAGAAAGGTTCCTGGCTGGGCTCCATCATCCCGCGAGTTGACCTTGATGCATCTTCTCTGGGTCTGGTACGATTTACTGGTCCTCTGCAGTCTTTTCATCCAAGAAACTATCAATCGCGATATTCTTTTTCGCAGGCGCCATGGGATACTTCCATCTAGATCTTCCCCTCCACCTCTTGGTCCCAAATCACCACTTCGTCCAGCACCTCCACGCAATGACAGCGGCAATACCATTCCTACAGGTGATGGCAAGACTCCTGCTTCTGAGGACAACCCCCCTGAAGGCAGTGGTACTAAGACCCCTCCTGGCAACGAGCCAACACGTTATCGCTCCAATACCGTCAGCACCATGGACACTGTAAGCAGCACAAGGAGTGACAGCTGGGCATCCGACTTCCAAGAGCCTCCTGACGATGCCGGCTACAGGTTTGATCCTACACGAACCTCTATTCACAGTCAAATGGCGCGTGTTGTTAGAGGAAGAGAAAATGGCCAAGGCATAAGCCCCCAAACGGATCTTTCACCCTTCCTCGACCCTGCTCCTCCCCCAACGGACACCAGAGAGAAGTTCATAATCGCCTCACAGGATGGAGCAACGACTCCCACGCTGCCTATTCTACCACTACCCCAAGGAGTCGGGATTAGCTCCTTGCGGATCCTGACACCAGAGGAGGTTGAAAAGCTGTACCCGCTTGGGGAGGGCGAAGAAGAGGGAATCGAAAACATCGAACTCAACGACCCGAGCACCAAACCCGTTGAACAAAATCTCTGGGAAGGAATCAAACACCCAGACCCCCTCAATCGCCCAGACGCACTAAAGACATATATCAACATCCTCTTGCAACTGATTTTCTTTTGGTGGTGCTATATGCTGTATGCCATGTGGCAAGAGCGCCAGAATTGGACCGATGCGAATAACATCACGCAATCTTTCTTCGATGACTTGTTCCAGAACCGCAACCATTATGGACGCGACGGCATTGTTACGAGTCTTCTTGGTGAGGAGTGGGCGAGTGGGGTTGATCGCTTTTTTGTCTCTTTTGCTAAATTGATTGGGGATGATATGGAGGCTTATGCGATTCCTGGATAGAATAGGATAGGAGATTCATGTTATGGCATCTTGAATTTATTCGTGGACGTGTTATGTTGTCACTGGGGAGCAAATGGAGTTTAGAAGGGCATTGAAATAGAGTTGTTTCCTAGGTTGAGGCTCTTCTTATAGTTGTCTTGTCTCGGATACCCACAGTACCTGGCGTTTGTTTATGACTCTCACAGGGCAGACACGATGGTGTTTCGGGGATGATACCCATTATTTTTTTGCAAGCTATTATTCTGATTTACTCGGTGCAATACAGCTCTTCATTCACAAATACATCATCTTCGCCATTCGACCAGAATTTGATTTAGCAGAGGCTGTGCTGGAGTTGGGAATACCCTCAAAATTGCACGTTCGGTGAGACCGATAATAATAGGATTCGCATGTTGTTAATTTCATTACGACGGATATCTGCTCGTTTCACATGCTTCTCTTGCATGATATACTCGGGCTTCCGAGCTCGTCCGAATCCTGAGCATTGGTCCGAAGGAGTAGGTTTACGTTGCAACTCACAAAGTAAATCATATTTGATTCCTATAAACACAAATACCGACCTGTAACTTCCCCAGCTTGATTATTGTGCACCTCGGAGGTTTATTTTGATAGGGGGTAAATACGAGCAATGATTACTACTCATTCAGAAGCCGTAGACGGTAGATGTAAGTACGTGCGTGGGAGCGTGCATGACAAATGCAGACGCCTACCCCTGTAGCTAGCCTAGCTCTCCCGCTGGATGGCATGGATGCACGATCACGATGCTTATCAAACATGCGCCGTTATTTGAGAATCTGGACCCGGAGTGCTGAATAACATGTGGAGCAGGGCATGGATTATAATATCAGATCAAATTCTAGATGGATGGCTGGAATACTAGGTATGGTACATATATATACATACATATATAAATATACATACAAGTCCTCTCTTTATTTTCTTTCACTCATATCTCGAGAGTTCTTTTTCACTGTACAGCGATCATACACACTGCGTCATAGGCCTAGCTAGACCCCGCTACATCATCAATCAACTCGTACGACAACTTCAATCATACAATAACATCGACCTCTTTTCTGCGCTTTCTTTCCACATTTAGATACAACAACATTTGATCTGGCGCACAAAATGACTTCCAAACTCATCCCCCAACACCCTGACGACGTAATGGTCATCCGCGACCTCGTCCCCGGCATAACCACACTCTCTGTCCCCTTCTTACGCTTCGGACATATAAAATTCGGTGGACGAGCTACAATTGGTAATTCCCTTCCCTTTCCCTTCTCTCCCCCCGCCTCTCTAAACCCATACTAACCTCTCCTCCCAACAAACAGTCAAGATGCAATCCGGCTCCCTCGCCGTCTTCTCCCCCGTCGCCCTAACCCCCACCGTAAAAGCCAAGCTCGAATCCCTCGGCAACAACGTCGCCTACATCACCGCGCCAGACCTCGAACACCACATCTTCCTGTCAGCCTGGGCGTCCGCCTTCCCCTCCGCGCACATCATCGCGCCCGAAGGCCTGGCCGAGAAACGCGCCAAGCTGAACCAGACCGACAAAGAAGTAACCATCGTGCCCATCAACACGGTCTTCACAGCCAAGGATAAAGCCGCGATCAAAGTTTCCGACGAGTTTGATGCCGAGTTTCAATATGAGTTTGTAGACGCGCATCCGAATAAGGAGTTGGTGTTTTGCCACAAGCCGTCCCGCACGCTGATCGAGGCCGACTTGCTGTTTAACCTACCGGCTACGGAACAGTATTCGCGCACGGGGGAGAATCCAGCGACGGGGTTGGCTACGAGGTGTTTTGCGGGCATACAGAATACGAAGGGGCAGGCGATTTGGCAGAAACGCATGTTGTGGTATGTGTTTAGCAAGGCGGATCGGCCGGGGTTTAATGATAGTGTGCGGAGGATTAATTCTTGGGGGTTTGAGAATCTGGTGCCGTGTCATGGGGATTCGATTGTGGGAGATGGGGAAGGGGGTTTTCGAGAAGGTTATGCAGTGGCATTTGGAGGGGTTGAAGAAGTGAGGATGAATGGTAATGAAGGTGGTGTTTTGATAGCTGATTTAGTCGTTTTATTGCAGCGGCGAAGGGCGTAATTGGATGTCGATAAGCGTGTTTTCGTATAGATATCACTGTATAAACTTTCTTAACTGATATCATCGACGATATGTATACTTAGGCTGCCAAATAGGGGTTACAGTACAGGGAGACTTTATAAGAACTAGTTACTCCGTAGATATCAAGATTAACTACCTATTATGCTTATTCTTTTTCCTCATTTCCTTTGATGATAAACAGTACTCATTCGTTCGGCATACACATACATGGAAGAGCCAGTACAGTAGAAAGATATCTATTATATACATACTTGTCTTCTAGTCTCCCCCACCCTTCCTTCCTCCACCTCCATCCACATCCCGCCTCCATCACAAAAATGGACGCCCTACTCACTTCCCCAAGAGTGGAGGAGGGACTGACGGATAAGGTAGAAATAAAACAAAACGCCCACCCTCATTACTCGTGTATTGTATCATATCATATATAAAGTAAATAACTCTTCAGATTTATTAACCCTCCTAATCCCACCCTTCTTCGAAGTCAAATTATCCGCCTCCTTCTCATCTCCAAAACCTCCCTCCCTCACTCCCATCAATCATGGCCACCACCCCCCACCACCTCCGCAGACGAAACAGCAATAACAGCCCTCCTCACCGCATACAGCACCGCACTATCCTCACAATCCCTCACAGACGTATTATCCGTACGCTCTCTCCCTTCCCTTCCCCTCCTTCTCTCCTCCCACTCCATCTCACCACCCCCCAACCCACAGCTCTACACCCCAACCGCCACCCTCCTAGCCCCCAACCACCCCCCCTCAACCGGCCTCCCCGCTCTCCGCACAGCCTACAAGCGCGTGCTCAGCACCGTGAAACTGGATATCCAGTTCACCATATGCGAGATTGTCGTCATGGGATCCAGAAACCTCTCGTCGGAAACACCAACACCAACACCAACACCAACACCGTCTTCCAGTGGAAATGAGGGGGCAGAGCAGAAACAAACACAGTGGGCTTTTGCTAGGACGACGGCAGAGGGGACGAAATACTGGGTCAAGGAAAATAGACAGGAGAGACATGCGAATCAGGAGCTTTTTATACTGGAGAAGGATGGCGGGGAAGGTGGAGATGGAGATGGGGAGTGGAAGATTGCTAGGTATGCGTTTAGTAGTATGAAGGGTCTTGGGGAGTGAAGTGCGTGATTAGAATGATGGTATGGTGAGGTTGCTGGGTTTTGAGGGGTAGAGTCTCGGTTAGGGGAATAGGGGTAGGGTAGGTCACTGAACCGATTAAAGGAAAAGGAAGGAATGAAAAAGCGAGGGCATCTTCGTTCTATGTTCCGCGTTATACGTTCCGCGTTAAATCATGCTATCTACTTTAATCGATAGATTTATATACAATCCCTTTCCTTTCTCCTACCCATTCAATTCATAGCCCTAAATTCTGGGCCAGCCATAACCTATTCCTTGAACGCCACCGCCAATTCGTTCGTGATGATGAATCAATCCCAGCAAAACCCTCTGTATATACCTACCCAATCCCAATATCGTTCGCTCCCAAATATACAATTACATCCCTAAGAAATCTCAAAAATCTTTAAAATGATCCTCCCACTTCCCCCTCAACTCATCCGTATACATATCCCGACTCCTCTTCTCGTCGGGATACATATCAAAACACTGCGCATCCCCGGGATATCTAACTTGTGGGATAATCGGGCCTTTGTATTTCCTGTAATAGACATCATCCCACACTACGCCGGTGAAAAATGGATGTGATTTTACTCTCGCGGCGCCGCCAGATATATTGCCGAGACGGTGGGATCGGTCTACGGTGCAGAATTGGCAGATTATGTCTTTTGCGTCGGGAGAGATGACGGGGTTGGTAGGGAAGTGGACTGGTTTAGAGACGATTCTATAGGAAGAGGATAAGCTGCCAAAGAGGGAAACTGGGGAATTTATACGTACTGCTTGTAAATCTCAATTGGATTTGCGTTCCAAAACGGCGGGTATCCCGTCAGAAATTCGTAAATCAAGATACCCAGCGCCCACCAGTCAACAGCTGTCGTATGGCCTTTTGATTGAATGACTTCAGGAGCTAGGTATTCCGGCGTGCCGCACAACGTATAAGTTTCCCCTTTATTATAGTCAGAGAGACTGTCCTCACTGTCCGAACTCGGCAAAACGGGTCTGCTGTTTGTCCTGCGCCTGAAAATTGTAGTAAAGGACCGACGCTTACTGTTACCAAGTCGTTTTGCAAAGCCAAAATCCACCAGCTTGATATGTCCTTCCGCATCCAAGAGCAGGTTTTCGGGTTTGAGATCTCGGTATGCGACGCCTTCGCGTTCGTGTAGGAATTCGAGGATTAGTACGATTTCGGCGGCGTAGAAACGAGCGGTGTTTTCGTCGAAGCGTTTGGCTTTTCGTAGGTAGGAGAATACTTCACCACCAGGACAGTAGTCGAGCTTGAGACGAATTTGTTAGGATTTGGCTATCGGAGGACCAGGAGGACTTACAAGCATGTATAGAGAATCGTGGTCTGAGAAGGAGGTAATTAATGTAGTGATGAAAGGATGACCCGCAATATCTGCGAGAACAGAACGCTCATGGTTGACATGGTCGACTTGCTTCAGCTTGATAACTGCGCAACATTAGGACTCGGTCCAATCGTCCCGGAACACGAATAACAGACCTTCAACCTTCCGCAGAACTTTCAACGCAAACACTTTATCGCGATCTTCCTCCTTGGGATCAGCCAGCCTCACAAGCCACACGCGCGCAAAGGTCCCTAAAACAGCCCAACAATCAGCGAATGCCCCCCAACCCCACTATCATATCATGCCAACTCAATCTCGCAAACATACCAGTCCCCAACGTCCTCACCAGCTCGAAATCGCGCACACATAGCCCCTTGGAACTACGACCAAGCTCCTTGTTCCGCGGATCCTGCTGTATCTCCTCGGGCGGAAGGGTATGTTGCGATGCTGAGAAATGGGCGATGAAATCTTTGTCTTGCTGTGTGGTCACGGCCATTTCTGCGGTGCTGGGTTTGGAGTGGTGGGAATGCAGCAAACCCGAGGCTTTGGTGGTGAAGCCCATGGATGAAGGTGGGGGTGGGGGTTGTATTGTTGGGCTACGAGTGCTGTCATGTGTTGTGGTGTTTCAATTACCGTGAGCGCATAGTTGTACGATTGATTGTCAGAGGGGAGATTATGAGAGAATGACTGTCTTAGGTGAGGAAGGAGGAGGCACGCGGGGGGGGGGGGGGGAATTGAGTGAAGAGTGCAGAGTATCGTTATTTCTTAATCAGGGAGGTCAAATGGAAGTTTCCAAGCCCGGGCCAGCCCTGTGCAAGGGTAGGAACCCAAGCCAAGGTAGTGAGAGGGTGGGGTGGGGTCTTTCACTCTCGGCTCAAGTCAGGAGAGCGACTTGGAAGCAAATGACGTTGCCACACCATACGCCGCAATGCTTATCCTGTAATCTTTATCTTTTCCCTCTATTTATATCTAATATTTGTATTTAAGATTATATCTATATCTATGTCTATATCTATATTCATATCTATACCCTCTCTTCACTTGTTCCTCAGTTTCTGATTCAAATTCTGACGCAGTTTCATCCCTCCCTTCCCCATTTATCCCTCGCCGAGTCGTTAGTGTAACCGACTATAGGCCCTTTTCCGGCGCCGAGATCCCAAGTATACCACGTGATCCCTTTTGTCCTTTTGCAAAGCGTCATCTACTCTACCTATGTCATAGACAAGAGTCTTGGAAGCTCAAGATCCACCGTTCTATAACCAAAGGGAGGAATGAATGAATGAATGAATAGGACACGAGCCAATCCTAGGTGTATCAGGAAATACATACAATACATGTGGGTAGCATGCATATGGAGGTATAAATCAACAAGCAAAACAAATAAACAGATCAAAACTAAGACAAAGTTCAATCCATACCGCACTACCAGCGCTGCGCACTTGACCAGCGAGTACGGTATAATGAGCTTTAGCTATTCCCCTCGTCCTGAACCTCAATCTAAATTCACACCTTACAAGGAACATTAAACCCCGAATGCTGTGAATGGCTCAATTCATCTCAAGACATCAACTGACTTTCCCGTCTTGACAACAAACATTTTATCGACCGAAAGAAACGACCGACTAAATACAAAAGCAAGTACCAAGCGTACTCTATATAAAAATAGACACGTTGAAACACAGCCGAGAAGAGACCGGATCTCAATGCTCAACTACCAGCAAACAAGCACCACTCCATGCCTTTGGTATTCGCTCGGATACATTTGGCAACTCTCACGTGCTCACCCTCCGCACCGCAGAAACCATCTTTTATATATCCCAGTCTTAGAGCCTAACTTACCACATCTAATCAGGCATAGAAGTCTCGAGTACGTCAGGAATCTGACTATTGCAAATAGAATGTAGTGAATGCAGTGAATGAGAAAGGAGAAGTAATGAATGACAGTAGCGATGAGGTTGATAGCATGAGATTGAAGTTGCTGGTAGCAGGCTGATGGCTGGTTGCTATTTGGGGATTCCCCACAATGGTAAAGGGAGCAAGTACATCCATCACACTGGGTTGTCATCGCTCTCCCACCCCCCACAAAGTCCCATGGCACTCTCACCATAGCCCTCAATCCCCCCCTCATCCCCACCAACCTGCAACGCCATCGCCATACCCACATTCTGATGCATCAAAACATGGCAATGAAAGAACCACAGCCCCTCATTATCTCCCCGGAACCGCAACACCACATACCCCATCCTTGGCACATACACCGTATCTTTCAGCACGGGGGTTAGCGTGTTGAGCGGCCCGCCTGCGGGGACGGGGTTTGCGAATGGGTTGTAGGCGTCGTAGGAGCTGGGACTGGCTTTGTGGGTCGCGAGGATGTAGAAGGAGTTGCCGTGGAGATGGAAGGGATGGCCTCTATCGTCCATGTTGTTCAACACGATGTCAACCCACATCCCTATGCCCGGGCTAATCCATGGCACGAACGCCTCGTCCCAATCCGACCGATTTAAGGCGAGTAAGGGCGGCTTGCCAGCACGTGCTTCCCAGGACGTGCGGTTGATGAAGCCTTTTGGGATATTGTGGAACTCGGAGAGCATTTCGATTTTCGTGTAGAGGAGGATGGTCTTGTTTGCTGTGCGCGGTATGGTGGTCGTTGGTCCGGATGCGTTGGCGAGGGGGAAGAACGGGAGGAGTTCATCCATTTCGTCTTCTGACCGACGGGTTTGTTTTTTGGGCTTTAGAGTCGAGGATATGGGAAAGTTTTGAGTGGGAGTTAGGGCGAAATTCTTGAATTTCAAGTTCCTGGATGGTTTGTTAGCTACGCACATCTCCTTAGAGGGAAGGGGATATATACTCTCGGTCAAGTGTGATGGTCAACATTGAGTCCTTCACTTCTTCAGGTCCGATTCGTTCTACGATCACGTCAATCCTCTCTCCGGGGTAGAGAATACCGATAGCTTTCGCTTCCGGTGCGGCTTCGATTTCATTCCCACCATCAACTTGGAACAGGGTCATGATATGCCCAGAAATTGACAGTGAGAATCCAGTAAGAGCTCTACCAAATATCAGCACTACCGAAGTCTAGAGGTCTGGAAAGGCAACTAACCCCGTATTGATGATCCGTAGCCTCGTAAACTCGCCACTAAGCCGTAACTGTTGCATTTCCACACTTTTGCATTCTATGGGTCGTGCTGGAATTTCCATGGAGCAATTAAAAGATCCTTGCCCATTAATTACAATGGAATCCGGAGCTGGCTGTGCATATGTTAGTTTCGTAGTTCATTGCATAGGTCTCATGCTACTAACCTCAAGCCCAAAATTCGTGGCTTCGGTGTAATAATCTTGGACTTCTTGAGCAGATCGATGATACCAGTCCCCGACCATAAGAGCTAGATCTTCATTGTACTCAAATATCGCCTTTTCGGACGAGCCAGAGACCGCAGGCTTGTGGACAACGAATGCACCATAAAGGCCGTCAGCACGCTGTACGTCAGAATGCGCATGATACCTAATTTGCAAAGTTGTTATTATTTTGTTGCGTGTTGGGACGTCTTTTCTTACCAAAAGGTACCAGCTTGATCATCTTGGATCTTAAATTTGTATGTGAAGTGTTGCCCGGGGGCGATAGCGCATTGGGTCACCCCTACAACTCCATCCATCTCATTGACACCTTCCACGAATGTTAGCATTTCTTTCCCCTCCATTGCAACTTATTACTCACCTTTCATGGAGAGCCCATGCCAGTGTATGGCAGTCCCTTCATCATCAAGCCCATTCTTGACCTCAACCATAATCTCATCCCCAGATCGCGCTTCAATCAATGGACCCGGGTAGTGCCCTGTGAATTAAGCTCTATCAACGATCTAGTCTTATTTTTCTTGATAGCTCTTTAGACCTACCATTGATCAAATAAACATTTTTCGTGACTCCATCAGGAGTCCGTAAATCCGACGTTATGTTCCATACATAACGTATCGTTTTCGGTTCTCGATAAGCATGCTCGTCAGGATTCAACACATACGCAAGATTCGGTGGCTGTGAAGCTGTCGATCCTGCGCCGCCAAGACGAGAGGATGAGCCCAGAAGGCTATGGGAGATTGTACTGAAATATATTGAGATATAAAATAAGATGGTGAATAAGAGGAGCGTTGTGGTGAGGTACAGTTGACACCTCGCCGAAAGCAACATCAGCCTTGGTGTTGCAGTCTCACGGGCGCATGATGGTGCTGGGAAATGAAAATACGAAGAGTTGAGCAGGAGACTCGAAGCACTTTGACTTTGATGTCAGAACATACGAAATCTGTCCGCAGTCTATTAGGGCATTGCAGGCGCAACGTCCGATGCTTTGCCTCTCCAGAGACTGTATGAGATGAAACAGGAGGTGTCCAGATGTGGATAAAACGTGATGTAGTTATCACATGACCTATATGGCTCATGGATTTTGTGTATATTTCCCTAGCCTTTATCTAAATGTTATACGTACTGTATTGTGAGGGTACAAATACAATTTGTTCGCAGGCGCCTTGTTCACTGTTCCAAGAGAATCCTCCCCTTAGCGACCATTTCACTGTTTTGCCACACCTCCTCTGTGGACCCATTCAACGCTACATCGATCATACTCGCCGCGCATTCATCAGATCCTAAACAGTAACCACAGTCAATTCCATCGCTATGATACAGCCTGGGGAGAATGTTTGCTCACTGATAAACCCAATTGTATCCGCTATAGTTAGATTCAAAAACCTAAACCTATCTTTCTTCAAAACCCCCGAAGGTCTCATAACAATCGTTTCCCACCTCTCCTCACACCCATTTTCTTTCGCAAAATGCCTCATTGTGAACTCACCTAGCCCCTGGATCCAAATTAGTATTTCCAATAATTCTTTTGGCTCATGAACGGAACCATCCGAAAGCAGACTAGATAGGAGGAATAACGCACCCTCCCCCGCCGTGCGGCGGGCATAAAATACAACGTTTTGTCCTGGTCCTCCACCGTGAACGCACCTCCCAAATGCACATATCGGAACTTCCCAGCCTTCCTCTCGTGCAACATAGCTTTCGCAAAGGCAGTGGGAAATTCGACTTCGACTTGATGGTTACCGTCATATGTACCCATTGCCCTGTATAAATCAGTATTTCAATCCTTGTTTCCTTCTTCACAATGATGAGTATGAGGTTGGTTACCAGATACACGCATCCGCATCTGAGATCTCCTGGATCACGGGTTTAGGATATGATTTAAAATCTTCCATGATTATTACTTTTGCTTTTGCATTAGAGGAGAGAGAATCAATGGGGCGTCGAGAGAGGATGATGAGGGAGGTGATGGATGGATTGTTTAGGCATTGCGTAAGGATTTCACCGCCGATGAAACCGGTTGCTCCTGTGAGAATGAGCTTCATTTTTTGAGTGCTGTATTTCGTGTTCGTACGAGTTCTTAATACATAGTTGGATCTAGATGTTCATTTAAGGAATTTTGGCATAGCCTAGGGCAGGCACCCACAAGACGTTTACACCTCCTCTACGTCGGAGAAAAGCACGGCGGAATGAAGTTGCGGTATTTTACAGTACATGTACGAATTCAAGTGGTATTTTTCAGTACGTTTAGTCTGCATTCCGCCGCGTTTATCTAGAGACCTGGAAAAGGTACAAAGATGCGAGAAGCGAGTGTGAGATCTCGATGAGGACGCTGGAGTATTGACCAGTTGCATCTTCACGGTCGAACAATAAGCTTAAATATAAAATACCGACTCGTGCAGTTTTACAGAGATGCCATTGGTCATGGACGATTACTCACCTCACATATACTGTACTGTACACAGCAGAGTCTCACCGATAAGAGATAACGGCATGGCTTCCTTTCTGGATCATGCTGCAGTACGCGTCAGACTGTACGAAAGCGCAAATGGCTACTTGTATCCACTGGGCACCGCCCAACTCAACTTGATATCTTTAGATTTAACGTAGATTTAATCATCATGAGATGGTATGAGGGGGAGCTAGAGGGTCTTCCACAATTATCGTCAACTAGTCGGACTTGATCTCATCTCATCTGATCATGCCGTGCATCTCTTATCTCGAGGTCACCATATTCTTTGCGCTCGCTGTTTCTGTTTCTGTTTCTGTTTCCGCGGATTCGTTGAAAGATATCAAGCATGTAGTTCTCTTCATGCAAGAGAATAGGGCATTTGACCACGTGAGTTTGCATTTCTCCTATCTCCAACAACAATAAACATCTAACAGAGAAAGTATTTTGGAACGATGCCGGGTGTCCGTGGCTTTGCGGATCCGAATGTTCAAGTCAACCCCGATGGCAGAACGACCTTCCAGCAGTAAGTATTACCAGTCGCTAGTGCATTTCAGATGTTAATCCAGAGTCACAGACCGGTTACAAAACAACAAACAAATAAAGCTGATCAGTTAACTCCGTGGTATATCAACTACCTAGGCGGAGAATGGCTGGAAGCTACCCAGTGCATGGGAGCTGGGGATTGGGGATGGGAGCATATGCATGCCGCCTACAACGGAGGACTCACTAATCAATGGGCTGCTACCAATACTCCGTACAGTATTGGCTTCTTCAAAAGGAGTGACATTCCCGTGCACTTCGACATTGCAGAAGGATGGACCGTTGGGGACATGTACCAGGTAAGCTTGGTGTCGATTCCATAGTCCTGATATTCTTGGCTGACTTGTCATTCCAGGAGAGTGTTTTGGCGGCAACTGATCCGAACCGGATCATCTGGATGAGTGGGACGGTAAACAACCCAGGGACTCCAAATAATCCCGATGGCGATGGGAACATGATTCTCGATAACAACGCGAGTCCAGGTAAATGATTTCGAGGCGAAAAACTACCCAATGCTGAAGCTCGAGTACAGGCTGCGAGAGACCGCATCTCAACTGCTACCCCTTTACGTGGAAGACGATACCTGAATACTGGACAGACGCTGGTGTTTCCTGGCAAGTTTATCAAGATGTAAGTAACTCCTGAAATCTTTCGATTTCTCGAATTTCCGTGTACATTAGTTCAAGCCACTTACTCTTCACTTATTCTTTAATCAGATATCGCTGACACAAGAACTTGCAGGTAGACAATTTTCAAGATAACATGCTTGCGTATTTCACTCAGTACCAAAAAGCTGGCAAAGATTCCCCGCTCACAAAGCACGGTAAATCGTACCTTGGCCTCCAACAGTTCTATGACGATGCTGCAAATGGCACTTTACCTGAAATCAGCTACATCGTGGGGCCAGCCGAATTATCGGAGCATTACCCCTATTTGCCGAGCGATGGAGCATGGCTGCAGAAGAATGTGGTTGAGGCTGTTACTAGTAGTCCGCTTTACAACGAAACTGTATTGATAATCAGTTATGATGGTAAGAGAACATATCCGACGAAATAGGAGAGTGCTGACTTGATGGCGTTTGTAGAGGTTGGAGGGTACGCGGATCACGTTACCCCTTACACTGCGCCGAAAGATACTCCTGGAGAATGGATTCATGACCCATATGGGATGGTAGGCAATACACCCGTTGGCCCAGGTTTTCGTCTCCCGTTCTCCATCATCTCGCCGTGGACCCGTGGCGGCCACGTCTTCACAGAACACGCGGACCACAACTCCCAAAACCTATTCGTCGAAGAGTGGCTTACAGCCCACGGCTACCAAAACATCCGCAGCAAGGAAATGCCTCCCTGGCGCCGTGAACACATGTCCAACCTCCTGAAAGCCTTCGACTTCGAGCACGTAAGCCATCCCCTGCCTCCCTTCCCTCATTCCAACCCCCGGTCTAACCTCACCACCAGCCCGATCACTCCATCCCCCCTATCACCGCCTCCATCCCCCCCCTCACCGACCCCAGCATCCCCATCTCCCCCGACAGCCCCCTCGGCTCCCTAGCCGGAAACTACATCGGCGCCGCTTCCTGCCAAGCCCAGCACCGGACCTCGCAACCGCCCGTGCCCTACGGCCCCTCAAACGCCCACGCCGACACCAGCCTCATCGTCGAAGAGGGCTTCAAGCGCGTGCGCGGCGCCCTGACCGAGGGCCGCTACCTCACGTTCGAGCGCAACGGATACGCGCTCACGAACGCGGATCCTAGCGCGATGCGCGTAAGCAGCACGCGTGCTTCAAGCATGCACGATGATGTGCGGCAGAGATGGGTGATGCATCGTGTGGGCGAGGAGCATGGGGATCGGTTTACCATCAGTAGTGCGGTGGATGGGCGGTATGTGAGTTATCTGCAGGGGCTGACGAGTTGGGCGGTGCTGGCGGAGACGTATCGGATTACGGATTTGGGGGCTGGGAGGGGGTATAATTTACGGCCGAGTGGGGTGTTGAGTCTGGGGGTTAGTAGGCTGGGGCATGTATTTCAGACGTGGGGGGTTGGTGGCTTTGAGGTTTATAGCGTTACGTATCATACATAGTCAATAATTGTTTAAAAGGGGGTGGGCGGCAGAGCTGTCCACTTTACTCCTTACTTTCTTTCGACTTCCCGTCACGCGCGGGCAAACTTCCTGCGAGATCATCAGCTTCCGAGGCCTAGCATAAGACAGACAGCGATAATCTACTGGTAGTCTACTCCTGCATAGTATGAACAATGCTGTGTAGCTTAGTCTCTGGTTGCTGAGATTGTCGCGTTTTTGTTGTTGGGTGTGGAAGAAGGCCTAATCCGGAAGTATATCTCAATTGATGGATTGAAGTCGTTGGGATCGAATTGAATTCTGCTAGCTGTTTCCTCCGTCTCTGCTGATCCGACACTCCAATCAATAGTTGGTGAACTCACTCACTCACTCACCCAAGTACTCTATCCTCTCTTCTCCCCAGGAAACCCCATCCCACATAAATACTTTCTCTCCCTTCCCCAATCTAGACATCCAAACATCTCATCTCACTATGTCATCCCACCCCCAAAACAGTAGAACTCACATCTGATCCATCCCCCCATAACGGAACCTAGCAATTTGAAGCTTTTTCACCTTCATAATCCAAACCACAGCAAGTGCCTTAAGGTAGGAAATAGAGAATAGGAATGACTGAGTATAATGAAAGGAAGTATGAGAAAGAGCGCTCTTATAACGCGATGGGACTGTAAATAAAAACACATAAATATAACAGCACTCATGCAAGACATATATATATCAGGAAAATCACAGCATCAATAAGCAGACGAGATCATGTAAAAGACAGCGAACACCCATCATTGTATTCAATTTTATCCATCCATCCTATCTACACTACAAAGTAGAAACCATCGACCCCTACAGACTGAACTAACTCATACCCTGAGAAATAACGGCTTCCTCAAGGCCAGCTAATCGACCGTGGGTACGAGATCCACAAGCCGAGAAAGCCATTTTACCCAAGCTGAGCAAGTTCAGTACATGTAGAGGCGATTCTTTCTACATGATATATGAGATCCACGGGCAAGCATTATGACTCCATCCATCCAATTCCCCAAGATAGCTCCCTTAAACTGTATGTATGAGAGAACGATTTAGAGAAATATCAACGCTATGTAATTCAAAGACGCAAGCAAGCAGCAGATTACAAACGGGAACCATGGATCGTCTTCATGTCAACAGCGAGTTCACGGCCATGGTCGGAGATGACCTGGACCCTGACGCTGCCACGACCAGTCTCGAAAGCTTCAGAGAGACGGGCCCAGAGGTTGGACTGGTCAATAACAGGAAGGGATTGCTTGACATCGCCAGTCTCGGTCATTGCAACAACTGTAGGCGTACATTAGTAGACTGTAATGTCGGAGAGGACAGGGAAACGTACCAGTGCCATCTTGCAAATCAAGAACACGGTATTGCTTGAAAACCGGACCAAGCATAGTTTGGACAACAACACTTGGGCTTGGGTTGGCGATGAACGAGGACTCCTCATGCAGTTGCTTGGTGAAGAGGTCGACACCCAAGTAGCGGTGCTGCCCGGTAGCAGAAGAGGTGGTGATGCGGATAACCTGGCAAGGACGGCCTTGGAGGATCAAGAGGTCACCGAGACGGATGTGGTGGCAGGGGATGGTGACGGTGTTGGGCGTGTGGGATTGTTCGGCGCCAGCGGAAGAGCGGACAGGAGCAGGGCCCGAGGAGCCTACACTGATGTCAACTTCTTCCTGGTCAATGTGGTCATGATGTTTTGGGTGATGATGATGATGATGATGGAAACGCCCCGTCAACTTGTCGGCAGCACGGTGGAGACCGTGACGGAAGGAATGGTAATGACCTATGTGTGAAGGCGTTTAGGAAAGAATGGGGGCAGTGAATGAGTAAAAGAAAACATACCATCTTCATCATAGTAACCCATCTTGTTGGACTTGAATCGAGGAGGGTCGACGGTCTCTTGAGTGATGCGGATATCCTCGTGGGAAGGTTGTTGGAAACGTGGAGCTGGGTCAATAGTGGAACCACCGACACGAACTTCTTCGTGGTAGGAGGAGGGTTGTTGTTGAAAGCGTGGCGCGTCAACAGTGGTACCGGAAACACGGGTCTCCTCGCGATAGGTTGGGCGGGATCGGGGAGGGTCTACAGTCTGATTGAATCGGACCTCTTCGCGATAGCTGGGCTGGAACTTGGCTCGGTATTGACGTTCGGTGAGGTCAAGCTCGGTATCGTGTGGTTGACGACGGTGGCGAGGGAGTTCGATGGAGATGTCTCCGTCGTAGTGTCTGCGTTGATATGGAAGCTCGATGTCGACGTGGGTTTCGGTGTGCTTGAGTTGTTGGGGTCTGATAGCAAGGAGAAAAGAAAATGTTAGCAGGGTGCAGGAAATAAGCGGTGGAGGTTACTGTGTCAACAAAGTAGGAGAATACGATCGAATAGGCGCCCAGTGGGACCTGGTCAAGGCTCAAGCGTGGTAATTTGCGCATGAGACAGCAAATAATGGCAAAATTGGCAGATATAGGGGCCAAGTGTAGAAAGTGTGCGCGAGTACTAACCTTCTCTCTTCGCGGATGTAGATATCTTCTCGGCGGCTCGGACGGTGCTGGCGATCTTCTTCACGAGTGATATGGACCTCTTCCTGTCGGAACTCGCTGGTACGAGACTGAGGAGGGGGGTGTGCGGAGACAGAAGAGTATTCACCTTCCCGTCCGACGCGCTCTTGATGTCTGTGGGGAAGATTGATCTCAGCCTCGACGTGTGTCTCCTCGACGGTCTGTTGTTCTACGGCGTCGTTGCGATACGACGACGGAAAAACGCTGAAAGGGATAGGAACGCGGGCGTCAAAATCCAGTGTGCCGACCTTTAGCAGCGAGAGAACGTCTTCTCAAAGCGCGTTCTCTTGCTTCTCTGGTTCGAAAGAAGGGGAGGGAAGAGAGCGTGTCTGACGACGCTTCTTGACTCTGGTCTTTCAAATGGCAATGATGGGATGATTGATTTGATTGATTGATTGACTCAGATAAGACAGGGCTGACTGGAATGGAGGGGATGGAATGGAGGGGACGATTGAGTTGTTGGAAGGATTTGTATGTGTATGTATGGTGTTGTTGAGGGATGTGATGAGATGTGGAGGAACGGAAGAGGATGGAGGAGATTGGTGGTCGGTCTGACAAGGTTTGTTAAATATTCGCTTGTCGTGTTATGTTGTTTGTTTATGCCGGGGGAGCTGGCAAGTGGAGCGACACTAGGACGAACCGGGGTCAATTAAGGGGGGTTGGGCCAGGCGGTGGATGAGCTGCAGCTGTGTGAAGAAACTGAATCTTGCTTATGCGTGTATCTCTCCCGTATGAATGGTCCAATATTGGCTATTCGATTCTTTGCAGCAGTGGTGTCGACCATATGGGCATGTTCTACGCCTACCGAGTACGGACTCCTGTCGTGGAATTCAGTGATTGGAGAATCCCCGTTTTTCACATGCACCAGAACCTTCACGCCCAGCCATCACCATTGCCACCATGTGAGGTCTCGAACTTGACTCCGGTGCTGATTCTATCCTCATCGATACTGTACAGTATCAGCCTCACTCAGTCTGTTCGAGAAATAATCAATACCCAGGTAAACTACAAGTAGGTAGTTGCACCGAGGCTCAAATTACATTGAAACGCGTAAATCTCCATAGCAACCAGGATCCTGGTGGGTCTCTTTAGCGCTGAATACAAGCAGCAATAATCCGCGTAATCACGAGCTCGGCATCTGGTCTCGACTCATCGAGATTGAAGCTTCCGATTCATGTCGGGCGAACCGGAAGGACAGGAAATGTCGTTCACTAAGCTTTGCCATCGGTCACCCTAAATAAAGATTCCTCTTGTGTAAATATCAATCTTCTCCGGGATTGATGTTTCACGTGACTGTTTCACGTGCTGGTATGGTCCGAACAAACAGATCTATTTCGAAAACTCCCATCTATAAGCACTGCAAAGCTGCAAAAGCCAAGTCACATACATTATATACGCCGTGAAAACTGTGATGCAGAGCAGGTGAGTAAAAGCAAGATTCCAGCAGTGGGTATATAGTAAGCAACAACTCCGGTTTTCCACCCCAACTCCCCAAAACCCAATGAATGTCAGAGTAACGAAGTGGCCTGAGTTACTTCAAAGGACACCCATCTCAGCGTTCCGGGCCTCTACTTCGTCGTCGTCAGAGTCATTAGTGAGGTCAATCATGATCCTCGTTCCCGACTTCCTAGCTCTCTTAATGGACCCAACAATGTCATTTCTAGTGCTGCCTCGCTCGCGCTTTATCGCAACTCCAGAGTTTTGTTGGCTATTCTTCAATTGCTTCATGTAGGTTGCGGCCTCTCTTTGTTGCTCTGGATCGAGTGCCTGCATGAAGGAGGGTTCTGGAGAGAGACTTTCAGGCTCAGGGGTGCGTTCGATAATGAGAAGTTGTTTGAGTGCCTCTGTTAGAAAATATTAGTAAGATGAGTAGGGAGAGGGTGCATAGAATAGTTCAAGAGATACCCGAGTACTGTAGTCCCTATATGCTTGGTTCAAATGTCTCAAAAAGGATGGGGCAATCAAGTAAGAAAACAACTATACCTTTCGACCTGTAGCGGAAACGAAATAGCGCAAGCGGGAATTCCTTGCCGTCCAGGTAGTCGGCCCTGTACGTCCAGGACTTTCTTGTATTGACGATTTCTCTCTCCCCGTACCTTTAGAACATGCCAGTCAGGTAATGCTACATCGACTCATGTGGCCATAATCACCGTTTACTTACGATATGCTGTGAGATTTTGCCTCACCCTTGAGAGCCTTTTCGTGGACTGGTGTATCAGCACGAGCATCGAAAAGGCTCTGGTGACCAACTATTCTGGCTTGCTTAGTGACCTTGGACTTGCGATGAACCTTTACTGATATTTCGCCAATGCCTCGTACCCGTTCCGAATCTTCTTTCAGCTGAGCTAACTTGGAATCATCGGAGGCTGCCAGTTGTATGAGACATTAACCCATAAGTTAGGGAGAAGGCTGCGGTAGACCTACTGGTTTCGAGCTTCGAGAATTTGAAGGGTCTTGTGGTTTTAATTAGCGTAACAGCATCGGTAGAACTGAATCCTATAACAGCATGATGTATGCCTTTGTGGGGTTTATATTCCAAGCGCCGAAGAAGAACGGCTTGCGCTCGGATACCGTCGATATATGTGTGAAACTCAATGCCATCGCAGTCATATTCATATGGTCTCTGGAGTGTAAGGTTGATCGTGAATTCCTGATCCGTTTGCGATTCGATGTATTTCGAGACAGTCTTGGCTCTGCGGTCCTCGGGAATGTCTTCGTCTTGTGGTTTATACTCTTCATCATCGTCGTATTCTACCAAAGGCTCCCCATTGATTCGGACCTCCACCTTGATTCCCGGAAGACCATCCAGTACAGCCATTGTCGGTCAGCACTGGGAGTCGCAGAAATGCTTAGCACCTACTACGCAATCTGCATAGATACACCCGTTAGCATAAGGTAGGTAAGGCTTCAAAGTACGCGGGAATAAAGTGATTCTGTCAAGGATAATGTCTCACAGAAGCTTTCGTAGCCTTACGTGTCGCACCTCAATCATAGGCTAAGCAGCCCATTCAACACGACACGAGCGGTATCTCGTGGAAGATGGTGGTTACTCCTCTTTTGAGCGGGAGCAAATGGTGATGCCTGAAATGGACAATGTTTGTCGTGGTAAAGTGGGAATTGGGAGAGTTGTGATGTTCATATTGGCAAGGCTGAGGTGGGTCGAGCCCAGATAAAGTTCAGTACAGACATGATGCGAAACGCCCGAGATCTAGTCACATGATTGTCACATGAGTACTATAGAGTGGAAGCACTGTGACTTATAAATTGCACGTCTAGAAGTTGTTCCAGATTCTCTAATTCCCTTGAATTTCACAATAGTTCATTTGTTTCCACGTTATTTTTTATTCGCAAGAACGCCAGCCCTAAACCAATCCGTAAAGCACACAGCAAATATCAAAATTCAATCGTTGTCTCCCATTAGATCCACCAGGCCCGGGTTCCGTCAGTGTAGAAACTCCACTTTAAATAAATGTCTGTGCTTCTCTACACTGGCTGAACTTTTAACTACACGAAACTAGACCCAAACAAGCATTTCAAGCGAGTATTAAGGGGTTGAAAATATCCGACAGGGCGTTATCATTTCTATAGGCTTACTTATTTTGAATTGAATTGTTTTGCGCCGCCGATTTTGCTTGCTCCTGTGATGTTAGATAATCCTCCGGAACTTACATTGAGTTATTAGTAAGCAGAGCTCTAGTACGGAGTATGTAACCGCTGATACGCGACAAATTTGGCCCGCCTTACCGGGTTACGCGGGGTCAAAAAAGACGGAGAAAAACGCTAACTATACTCTATCTTCTCTCGATTTAAGTGTGAAGGTCCGGTTCATGAGACTAGACGGAAGCTAGAAGTCTGCAAGTTAATCAAGTGAAAAACTCATCAAGTACCCTCTACCTGGCAAGTGGGCCCTAAATGTATAGATTGCGACTACTCCGATTTTATGACACTTTTGACCACAATTTTCTTTTTCCTCTAGATGATCAGGACTGATTTTCACATATCACGTACACTATATATCGAGACATATAAGCACCTCTTTCTATACTTCGTGCAGTCATTTAGAACAATGTCTTCAGCTATCAGTATACTTCGGCCGATGTGGCTCCAACCGCTCAGGTGAGCTCTTGATATCAGCTTGTTCTCGCAGCAACGAGTCCCAAGACTCATCCAGCAGTAGCTAAAATGGCATCTGACTAGTCTTTGCACAAGTCGCCTTTTTCTGAGAGACCATAAATCTCAGACGCATCGACTTCGACGGTCTCCCCAGGTTCGAGCGCACCTCATGATTCTATCACGTCAAATTCATCAGGTTTCTCGTCCTGAGTCAAATGATTACGAAGAACTTCTATAATCAAAGGACTCTTTCGAAGATCTTGAGCCGTCTGCTCTTCAGATTGACTTGACCAAAGTCAAATATAATTTCGCCTTCTTTCTGACTTTCTGCGCCGGTGCCCACCTCTACTTGAATTATCCTATGAGAACAGAAGAAGAGTCGAGGGAGAAAGACCACCCGAAAGTTCCGAGCCGAATTCATCATCGCGACATACAGGATCCAAAACAGACCGGCATGCCGAGCTTGAGATTCTTGGCCACAGCATCTGGGTTACTCGTTAAATTTGGCATTTGATAGGGGTTTGGAGTCTAGGAATAACATAATAAGCACAATAGATGGCGAGAACAGGTTTTGCATCAATCACGATCTACTTGATTATATTTGAAATAATGAGGTTACATGACACGAGAATGCAACGTTAGTCTAGGCCTAACGCCGGTAATTGACGTGGCACACCTTATAATTCTCAAGTTCCGGAAATTTGAATTCAATAAGCTATCAGGTGTCAACAAACTGATGTAAGCTTAGTGGTGAGGTTTACGAGTAAAGGTGGATCTTACGTATTTCTGGGCCTCTTCGTTCATCATCGTATCGTGTACGGTATCGACTCGCAATTGTATTGGTATGGTACTAGTACAAAGAGCGCGGATGTTTTATTTCTAGATGAAAAAAGTATTTCTGCTGAGTTGAACAAGTCAGGAGGATGGGATGGCAATATGGTGCCCTACAAGCAATTTTTTTGAAATGCGGGGGTTTATTGTTGGGCTTCATTGATTTTATTGTTTTTGTAAACATCAGTCAAGCGAGGAAGAAAGGGGGGTTGACAAGGTGGCTAGCTATGGATATACCTGTATATCTTACCAGTTTAACATCAATTTATCTTTAGGCAAACACATCATAATGCGATCCGAACATTCAAGTTATCAATGATTTCCTTGCGTCCTGATGAAAATCTGTCAATCTGATGGTGAATTTGGTCTGGTCGCGCTTTCCCGAGTTCACACGCGATATCAACAAGAAGTTTTGCGGCGCAATCTCAACCTCCAGCCTCGACTTTAATCTGGACCTCCATGGACTCTGAGATATTTTCCACCATTGTGTATTCCAGTTGAGTCCGCACAATCGCCCGTCCTTTTCCGCCAACATGGCGGTCATCAAAGGCATTGAAGATATACATGTGAAAATTCAGACCGACAATCGCCCTATCACCGAATACGAAGTCCCTACCTACGCAAACTTTAACAGCCCTTCGAATAATGTCACCAAGTACATCCCGGCTGCGGCAGATGAAGAATTCAGCATATCCCTCTCAATTAACTCTGAGTACATTCACGATTGTCCTACACTCGGGTTTAATATATTTGTTGATGGGGTCAAGGTGGCATCCAAGTGTTGCCTACAGTCAAAGCGAGGCAAAGTGATCGAATGGAAACTGCTTGTGGAAGGAACAGAAATGGGCCAACTTGCTTTAGGAGACGGGCAGTTCCGGCCTTTCATGTTCTCCAGTGTAGCCATGTCCAGCGGAACGGGCGAGATAATTGTGGAGGTACAGCGGCGCGGCGAGGGAAAAAGAATCAACTTGGAAGCAATTCCAGATATCTATGCTCAACACGCATTAGAAGCACTAACGGGACGTGCAGCGCCTCAGGTCATCTTGTACGTTTTCCCTTACCGATTCAAACCCCACATTGCTCACTCACAATGATACATACAGACTTGGTCATTCCCGCCCGATGTCTGAGCCGGTAACATTCTGGCACGCCCCTCTATTGGAGTCTTTGCCACTGGGAGTATTTCACTTCAAGTATAGGTCGGCAGGTAAGCAGTTTCACCAACATTATCAATTCTAATTCCTAACCTGGGAATATCACAGATGACCTGAGACATCGATTCGCCCAAACTCTCCCATGGAGTTCGGAAACAGAGAGAGCACACTCGCTGTTGCGGATGCCGCCTGCATTGGCAGAGTCCATGAAGCAAGAGGATCTAGACGCTGACTACACCACACATTGGCTGCAAACACTCGAGGTAAGTGTAACCTTGACACCTAATGATCCTGGCTAATGAGGCTTTTCGGAAAGGAATGCACACCGCGAGTACGAATCAAGCGAGAATATGACGACGACGACGACGACAATTGGCAACCCAAGAAGAGGCCAAGGAAGAGCCTAAATACCCCTGACTTCGACGATGATTGCAATGATTTCGAAGGAAGTAAAGAAAGCAGTAGCGGGATACGGTCTACTTCGATTGACGCGCAGCTATTTCGGGCAATAAAACGGGAGCGTGAAGACGACGAGATGCATTATGCAAGGGGCTTCGGATTCGATTGAGAGTGCCTACAATTCCGAATATGTTTGATGATCTTACGCATGTCTGAACTTGTTAGGGGCTGGGAGTCCCGGAGGACTCCTTTTTGCCCTATCTTCATGCGCAGACTCCCCCTTCGTCTACTTCCATCTGTGTTTGGAGAACGCACGTCGCTATACGTAGGGCTCGACCCCTGAAGCCTAGCGGGTAGGGCTGCTCTCCTTGAAATCGAGACTTCGCTTCTAGATTCCAGGCTGCAGGAGAAGCAAATAATTCTGCAATACCAGCCTAACAGGAGCGGACTTGCATTGCACTTGTATCAGGAATGATGGGCTAAAACATAATATGGGAAAGGGAGAAATGGATAAGAGAATTTCATGTCGCTCACATCTCAGAATCTGGTCGAGTGGCGACCCGCCAAAACCATGAGCGTGTGTAGTCGACAAACTTAGGAATACAATGCAACATTGCGTCTCAACGTTATTGTCTATCGATTTTAGATTGCCAGGGAGAAGAAATGGGACGAGGCCATAGAGGATTATAAGACTGTTCCAGAAACTTTATACATTGATGCACCTAATTATTTATCCATCAATTCCGACGGAGACGGGCTTTAAGCGGTATCTTGCGCGATAGTAAGAAGTTTAGCGTAGTTCGGAGTCCCAAGCCCAGTCGCAGGATCCCAACCCTAAGACACGTTAGTAAATCATCCAGACCGAAGTGCAAGACTAGAAAACTTACTGTCACAGCATCAAATCCAGCACTGGTGATGACCCCACTACACCCTGTGATCTTCCCCGAGCTGATATCTGTCAACGCACTGGTAGCATTTCCATACAGCCACGGGTTCAAGAACCCAAGACCTGCCTTCCCACTCGCGATTCTGGCACTGTTCAATAGCTGCACAACACCTGCAAACGTTGGTGTTGCGCAACTCGTTCCATCGACTTCCTCCTCTTCGCCCCCAACTACAATAACGAAGTCTGTAGCTTGGGCAGCCACATCAGGATAGGCACGTCCGGATGAGTTGAAGTACTTTGAAAAGCTTGTGTGGGTAGTGTCGGTTGACAACCAGCTGCTCACGGCTGACGACTGGTAGCTAGGCCGAGCGAACAGATTGGAGAAGCCGCCACCACCATCGGTCCAGGCGCTCTCCGGAGAGGTTCCTGTGGTACCTCCGACAGTGGTTACAAAGGGACATGATGCGGGAAAGGCAGTTGTAAACTGTTTAGTTCCGTCAACGGTGCAGGTATCTCCGACTCCACTGTCACCTGCTGCTACGAGAATGGACACACCACGCGCGCCGAGCTGGGAGAACAGGTTGCAGGCATTGGTAGCGTATGAATTTGGGACTGTGGCTTCATCGTCGCCGTAGGATATGGATAGCGTATTCGGGAGATTGGCGTCCGTGAGACCAAGGAGATATGTGAGGAACTCCTGGTATGGCTCGTTGGTGTTGGTCCCGCTGCCGACCCACTCTCCTAATCCCCCTACACTGTAGAAGGTGATGGGGATACTCTTCGCAATGGCTCGTCCGTACTGGACATCAAGATTTGCTTCATCTCCAGCAGTTGAAGACGTGCAGGAACCGCCGTTGACTGCTGTGCAAGTAAAGGACGTATCTTCGTTACTGAATACCGCATAGCTGTCCAAAAACGTTGAGAGATCGGACTTGATAGCGTACTGTTCGAGAAATCCTGCAATTCCGAATTTGCCAGTGGTCTGAGTGGATGTGGAGGATGCAAAGTTGTATAGGTGAGCGAGGCATGTTGGTGTGATTTGGCCTCCACTGCATCCTGTCACTGCTGAAACGGGCCCAGTGCTGTTCAAGTCGGGCTGTTGCTTCTGACTTACGGGGCGCACCGCTGAAATTGTGGATTTCAGGGCTCGGAGACCAAAGAAAGTCGTTGGCTGAACCATGTCCACGTGACCCTTGAGGACATCGGGGAGGCTGTATTCAAGAGTCCTGAGAACTTCGTCTCCAGTCGTAGCGTGAACTGTTTGATAGTTAGGATTCAGGAGAAAAAGACTATCAGCTCATTTCATCTTACTAAATGCACTGTACTCTGCCTTCAAAAGCTTTTCAATCTTGTCGACAGTGGTCTGGATCAAGACAGAGTCCAATCGCGGAGACAGGCTTGCCTCATCGCTCATTCCTTCACTCTCGAGCCATTGCATGACGAGATCTTTGGATTCATCCTTGGGCGCAATCATGGCATCAATCACATGCTGGGATAAATGACTTCCGTATAGGTCATGACCGGGTGTAGCAATCTAGAACACAGTCAGAATATTGCAATAAAATTTCGAAGCACACAATGGGAAAGAAAGCTTCGTTCAAATGCCAAATCTTAGGCATCGGAGAGTGCGATCTCGTACATTTATGGCCAACTCGTGGAATTTATCCATGTCTTGCTGCACTAGGTGGATCCTCAAAGAAATCTTCATATCCTCCTTGTTCAACTTCAGACTTTCATCTTTGGCCCATCCAAGTGGAGGTCCAGAAAGACTCTCAACAACGCTACTCTTAAAGTCCCCATCTCTACGAGCTGGGTTGGTTAATGGAGATGCGAGACAGGAGCTTGATGCAGCAAGAACGGCGAGAATACTCTTGAAGGAAACCATGATGAAATGCGCCGGGGGAGAAGAGTGGAGAAGGCTAGGTAAAAGTCATGAAGTGAGGGGCTTCATTATTTATGTACAAGTAGTTGAGATCAGCGAGTCCGATAACTGTACCGGTACTCGTACCTGCTGTACCTACTGTACCTGCCGCTAGATCCTTTGAGATTGGACCCCTCGAGGTCCTGCTCAAAGCCACCGGCCACAACATGTCTCGCAGCTTCCCTACGAGGTACCTTTCCCGCTCACAGCCGTAGGCTAATACAATAAGGTTATTATTTGGGGCGATTATTTGGGGCGATTGATTGGGCGTCTGATGGAGATTGTGGAGGATTTGCCGGCATTGGCCTGTTATTTGGAGCCTGCCACAGATCTGCGTTCGTGTTGATTGCCGTGCGTCTCGAACAGGCAAGTCAGTCAATCTGCATGGCAACAGTAATCTGTAAGTCAACGATGGCTCCTGCCATGTTTGCGCTCGCTGCCCTACCTCCGTATATCGCGTGATGGCGACTTTGCCATTCCCCGCTTGGAGTGGATTTCATCTTGAACACAGAATATGGTATAATGTGGCCGGAAGTGAGAAGACAAGACAGCAAATCGCGCATCGAAGAGAAAAGGGGAAGGTCGAAATACAGCGCTAGAAAGTGCCAAGCGCTGCGGGGCAACACAACTTCTCCTCTCTGTCACTCTGTGACCTCGAAATTTGCCACAAAAAGCAACTGAGAGAATGTTGTTCAAAGAGACAGGGTATACGCTTAATCGCAGAAGTTTTGATCAATTTTCCGTTCATTCTATTTTGTCAAAGTGGAGCTCTCTATCTAAAACCCCACTTGCGTAAGGCATTGAGTGGATAGAATGATTCATTTATGTACATTAGATTAATCATATTGCTCCAAACACCAGGATACTAATATGCCCGTGTTGAAGTTGATATATTTTTATCAAAATATGATTAAACAATTCTCTAACAGCCGGTAAGAACTTACCTAGGTATGGTGTAGTCAGTTTGGTCGAACGACACGTGATATTTTTCTTTTTAAAAAAAGTATATATATGTAGAATCGAACGCGTCGCGCTTTGAAGTACCGGTATCGCAAATATCAGGACAAAATTGTCAGTCTTTCCTAGCCACTACTTACTCTAAAAGGCCTCTGGTAATTATAGATCATATGTTGCCTCAACCACGAGCCTTCACCTTTCTAGGCTTGCCGTGCATAACAGCTTCACATAAGCAAGAATTTAGCTAACCAACCCCATTTTCATCAATTTCCATTGGATTTGTTGCCAAATCAATTTGCTGTCGTCAGAATACATTGCATTCTGATGTATCTTTTTTTAATTGTAACTAGCGTCACTGCCCTGAACATTTTGTCTGGCCAAATCGCCGTGTTGTACAATAACGTGGCCGGTAACAGAGCATTTGCCCCACGTTTATATTTTTGAGGACCGATATCTTTCCACAGTAGACTTCATTGTGTCAGCTTTAAGATGTCTGGGTTGTTCAGAGCGAGTCTGCCCGGATATTGAACAGGTAAAAACGCGTTGACCAAGTCTTCTAATGCGACACTATCCGCGTGCAGTGTGAAGATATTCATTCTTATTGGAGAGTCGTAGGAAGCTATCAAGTGATGATCCGTCGAACTATACCTTGGAATCAGTAAATCAGAAATTTGATGAGATCATCGAGGAAGGACGCACAGGTGTTTGTATAAACATTAAACTTATAATTCGAAGTCTCACTTCTAGGAAACCCAGCTAATGGAATGACTAGGATGTCCACGACAGATGCCCTTCAACTTCTTGATAATAATGAACAAGACGTGCCGAACAAATCAGAAACATGACTGGCAGTGTTATCAATCTATTCCTCGAATCTAGTGATATCTTCTGAGAATAACCTCAGATTTACTTTACCATTTTTTCCGAGTTTAGTAGGCGGGGTCAATGTGGGGCAATCCTCGTCCTTACTTACCCCTCATGTTCCCCGGATTCTTAGTCCTCTTATCCTACAACTCCAGTAAACCAACATGACAACTGAAACAATTACACACACTGGCATTCTGGAAACTCTTGAAACTATTGCTTTTCCGAATATACCACCTTTCCCTTCGGATATCCCTACAGCTCCCCTGTATCGACTCTCACTTTCAGCACTTCGCTCGAACCCTGCTGAATCCGCACGTCTATTTCAATCCTCAAAGGATCTCGACTTCTTCTATCTAGATTTGAGAGGTGATGTCGAGGGGGAGAGGCTTCTCGAAGAGGCTGATCAAGCTTTTGAGCTAGCACAGACATGTTATGATTTAGGAAGGGATGAGTTAAGCAAATTGATTATAAAAGCCGCGGGAGCTATATGGGGTACAAGGGAAGCGGGACATCGATTGTAGACGAAAAGGGTAATCTGGACCGAAATGAGTTCTATAATGTACGAACTACTCAAGTCCCTGGCCTTACGGAAGTTAAAAGTGCTGACAGCAGAAATATTCCCAAAGACGAGTTCCTAGGCATCTCGGAGACACCATTCGAGCACCCCCAACTCTTCTACAAGAATGCTGACCTCATTAACTCATACATTCAAACTGCACATTCCATCGTAATACTCATCCTCTCGCACCTAAACAACCATCTGCATCTCCCACCCAACACGCTCCAAAATCTCCACTACCTCCGCTCTCACTCAGGCGACCAAGTCTGCCTCATCAAATCCACTCCACAGCCGGCGTCAGAACTGCGGACCACCCTAGGAAATCACACAGACTTCGGCAGCCTCACCATTATTTTCAATCGCCTAGGAGGGCTTCAAATCCTGCCCCCTTCATCCCTCACCCCCGCAGACCAAGAACCGCAATGGATATACGTGAAACCGCTGCCGGGTCACTGTATAGTAAACTTAGGTGACGCGATGGTGAAGTTTATGAATGGGCTGCTGAGGAGCAACATACATCGCGTGGTTGCTCCTCCCGGCGTACAAGGGCAGGAGATTAGATATAGTGTGGTATATTTTGCGCGGCCTGGAGACGAGGTGGTGTTAAAAAGATTGGAAGGCAGTGATGTTATCCCTGAATTGAAAGAAGGGGAGAAGGAGGAGGAAAATGATAGTAAGGATTGGATTCTGTTACAGGCTTTGAGATTGAGGGAAGTGAAGGATGGGATGAGTGATGGAGAGAAGAAGAAGCTTTGGGAGGAAAGTGGAAGGGGTAAGTAGAAGAGAAAGATTGCAAATTGTAGTATATTGTATGACCCAACCATTGGCTTGACCTTTCCTCTACCCGAGCGCCGAGGATTTCCCAGAAAAGGATTGCCTTGAGCTCTAGTCGAATTCGACCAAAACCTTCAAAGCATTATGCTTGGAAGCTGCACCAAAAGTACTGTATGCTTCCTCCATGTCCTTGAAAGCAAACTTGTGGGTAATGAGCTTCGCCGGATCCAGCTTTCCAGAAAGTGCAAGCTTCAGTAGCATTGGAGTGGTGACGGTGTCAACGAGCCGAGTTGTAATGGAGATATTCTGAGTCCATAGAGTCTCCAAATGCAAATCAACTTTCGTCCCGTGCACGCCGACATTTGCAATGACACCCCCCGGGGCAACCAAGTTTTGACAAAGCTCAAACGTTGCCGGAATACCAACAGCTTCAATGACCGTGTCACAACCCTTTCCATCTGTGAGCCCCTTGACCGCGGACTCTACGTTTCCATCACTTATGATAGTGTGAGAGGCCCCCAATGATTTTGCAACCTTCAGACGATTGGGATCCTGATCCACCATGATGATTTCCGAGGGAGAATACAGTTGCGCTGTGATCATGGCAGCAAGTCCGATGGGGCCAGCACCTACGATCACAACCGTGCTTCCCGGCTGGACCTTGCCGTTCAGCACTCCGCACTCGAGACCAGTCGGGAAAATATCACTCAGCATGACCAGTGCAGACTCGTCTGCTCCCGCGGGTATTGGGTATAAGGAGGAATCGGCATGAGGAATTCGGACGTATTCTGCTTGCGTGCCATCGATGGTGTTTCCTAAGATCCAGCCTGGTCCTGTCAGCCGGGCTCGTTCAGCGAGATTGAGGAGGCTTACCTCCGGTCGTGCAGTGGGAATACATCCCCTTACGGCAGTATTCGCAAGTGGAACAAGAGCAGATGCATGAGATCAAGACATGCTCCCCTTTCTTGAATCCGCGGACTGAGTCTCCAGTCTCTTCAACTATGCCTACTCCCTCATGGCCTAAAATAGTTCCAGTAGTACAGGTCGAAACATCTCCTTTTTGGATATGTAAATCTGAGCCACAGATCGTCGTCTTGGTGAGCTTGATAATAGCGTCTGTGGGGTTAGAGATTTTTGGTTTGGGCCGCTCCTCAAGCTTCACTTCACCAATTGATTTGTACACAAGTGCCTTCATTGTTGAGTATGTTGCTAGACGCAGTGGTGACCGAAAGATGTAGCTATTCGAGAGAACTCGAGCTGTGCGGAAGGCTTGCATCTTTAATAGTAGCTGATTGTATATCACGGGCTATGACCTTGAATCCTGTTCTATGATGAATAAGAAGAAGGCTAGAGCCGGCAGCGCGAACGCCAATTCAAGCGCAGCTCGGTTCTTTCGGTATAAGAGAAGTGGTATGATTGTGACGAGGCTGAGGTGGTTAGTTTCGTTTGAAAAATGGCGTGTTGTTTGCATTCCAATGATTACAACATAGCTAAAACAAGGTCTTGATTGGCTAGATAGGTCCTTGAATATAATAATTTATACCTTATTTGGAGATTACCCCGCTAAAAAGAGTCTATATACTAGAATAAGAATGTTTCTGAGAGCCGGAGTCCATATAAGCTTTATAAAGTCATATAATCCTTGAAAACCCTGTAATTTTACCTCGGTCCTACTTAGGGCATTGGGACCCTCGAATTCCGTATCGAATTTATATGCATTAGGCTTACTAATTAGTCTACCCCTTTTTACGTGTTAAGGTAAGCATTGATACATGAATTTAATACCTCCGTAAGGCTAAATCATTGATTCTTAATCAATTCTTGAATTTAACAATATGTTCGTAAACATCAATCTCCTAGCGATAAGAGATAACGGTATAGTTTCCTTTCCGGATCCTCCAGTAGTATAATGCTAGGGTAAGCAATGACCCGTTTCTCGGTAGCCCGGTACGCTAGGTAGTTGCCGAGTTGTTATACTCGAGACTTTCTCGGTGTTCGGTATCTGCTTCGGTATAGAGCTCGGTATCCTTCGGATATTTCTCTAGGTACCTCATTGCCTTGTGAAGCTATTATGTCTTGAAACTCCGAGACCCTTAAAAAGCATCTGGCCATCGAAAAGATGGAGCCAATCAAGTACGCTATGGCGTGTAAGAATTGTAACTCTCGGAAGGTTCGCTGCTCCAGTAAGTATTGAGACCTGCTCTAATTCAAGCAAAGTGAAACTAAGCGAGCTCCTGTGCAGAAGCTCAACCAGCTGATGAGAAGTGTATCAACTGCTTGGTAATCTATTGCATACGTCTACGGATCTCTATACGCTTACTCCGCAAAGCGCAGGCGTGTGGACTGCCATTTTAACCATAGTAGACGCAATCGAAAGACTTACAAAGAGCAAAGCGCAAATTTAGGTAAGCAAGCATGTGCTGAAAGAATATAGATTTATCTAAAGTCTTAGGTTCTGATATGACTCCGGATAGACAGTCATCACTATGGTAGAAGTATCGGACATCGAGACGAAAACACTTTACAATAACCCGCAGTAGATCACTATGCCTCAACAACTAATATCGCTGCTCAGCAGCCAGCCCTATTCAATATTACCATATACTACGACATTAGCGCTTAACTGGTAGACAAGAAGATGTGATAAACATACTTATTAGGGCACGTGGGCAATAGCAGCATAAGCAATCAATAGGTTGATACTCGAAATGCTAGTTTGAAATCTACTAGACACTGGACAGCTATGGTAAGTTGATAGTGGTTGGAATGACGAGTCCCACGTGTTTCTCTAATAATCAAAAGTTGCAAGTTCTAGTCTTGCGGCTTTTTCGGAAATCTAGGCTACAGACTAGTACATCGAAGTGATTGAAAAAATGCAGACACATATACAGGCTCGCCGAAATGTTAACAAAACGTCTTTCATAATTTCACTAAAGCGCGGCTAGACAAGACTAGCCACTTGCTAGTTCCAGCTCAAGAAGTTGAGGGCTACGCCAGGCGTAAGAGAACTTATATAATTTCGCCTATCTCTAATTAGGTTCATAGCATACTTCGAACATATTCATTCGATGTATCCTTTCTTTGACCAGAAACGTTTTGAAGACAAAGCTTCTAGCTTACACACCTAAGTCGCTTCAGAAATATATTACATAGTCAGCTCTTTACCACGGCGTACTCGCTCGTGGTTCTCAATTTCACAATAAAGAAGACTTTGCGCCAGAGAAGGGCTTGTTCTGGCAACTTTTAAGCATGCTCCGCGGCTGATGCCAAATTTAGGTAGCCTTGACACGACACTTATAATTGTTCGGGTATGATCTGGACACCTTCTTAATCTGTTAGCTTGGCATCTGATAAATACAGGCAGTAACAATTATTATATGTCTTGTGCTATTATCTAATCATATCTTGACTGCACTATAGCTCTAATACTCTTCAGGCAATATTCTCACAGAGTATCTAAAGCGACAAGAGTTGCAATCACTACCAACGTTCATAAACCTATACATTGCGCCGATTCTCGTGAAAAGGTAATAATATTATAGGTGATCTACTGTCTAGAGGAGCCCTTGTGCTTTAATGATGGCTTGAGCTCATTAATAGTAGGTAGATTCCGATATTGGTTGTTCTATTCCAGAAGTATCAGAGTCGGGTTTTGAAGAATGCGGCTGGTTTTTTTCTTCCACTACATTAGCCTGGATGCATCCATCTCTTACGAAACTCTATTTTCTGTCAAGGCTGCTAACAACTCAGCTGAATAAATTCGTGTTAAGGTAAGTTAAGTCTATGCAGGCTTGAAGTGTTTAGAAGATGAGCATACCAAAGATATTTCGTCCTGGCGAATCCATCAAATTACATAATGTGTCGATAACTCTAACTACAACACTATTATATCAGCATTTTGATTACCAGAACACCCTGGTAGCAATATCAAGACTTAGCATACCTATTAGGGAGCCGAGTATACTGTCGGAAGATGGAATCGGGAAGGGTGGCCTCATTAAAGCCGCCCGTACAATTTTGGAGTTAACGAAGTACACCGACCTAAAAGCTTGGTCTCCTCTATAGTAAGCCACAATCCCATGTCTAGACTCTCCATATCATCTGACACGACCATTAACAAGCCCAGGATAGTGGCTGCTATGCCTCTCGCTGCAATGTTCATTCTCTTCGAGTTGTTAGTACATGATGATCCCACTTGTACAGATATAAAACACAACCTATTTTCTTTAGACAAGGCAGTTGGGTATTTCAGCAGACTCGACTACGATAGTGGTTGCTCTTTCCGTGGGTCCATGTTCTCCGAATTTATTCTCTTTGCACGATTGTTTGTTGATAAGGAGTAGAATACTCATCGATCGGTCAATCCTAATATCACAGCGGGCAGTAACAATCCTGATCATTTGCATTATACGCCACTCGGAATAAATGGCACAAGTTCCCAAGTCTCTCCAATCTTTGTGAGTATTATCCAATACATGGTTGCTATTGGAACTAATTCGGGCAACTCCAACCGTTGGAGGATCTGTATTCACTAGCTGAAGATGGCGGAATAGTCGACTTGGATTCCCTTACAACAAGACGGCTATAGTAATACGGGGGACGACTCGATTGTCGTTGACTTTATGGAAATATAAAATATCTATAATAGCTCCTAGTCGCAGAGAAAAAAACGGAAAGCAACTCTTATTAACGGTATACTGTCGCTGACGTTTATAGTTTCTAAATAGCAATACTATAGTATATGTAGGAATTGTTCTGACTTTATATGAAGAAGCAACTGTGGTACTTTAAATAAGGGACCAATCTGAGTTCGCTGAAAAAAAAACAAGCTTCACCTAAAAAAGCCTCTGCTGGGATGCGCCTCACTTTATTTCCACCACCATGCGGGGGACTTCAAACGTAATACCGCGTGCTATACTTCGTACCGTACGCAACGTGTTCGGAGAACGAACCGATTCCTCGCCGGAGGACGGACGACATCTGGATACGAATCAAAAGTTGAGCTGTCAGCGCGAAAACGTGCGCCAGACCCTTCTCCCAATGGTTGCTAGCTATCCCATCTGCACCTTCCTTTTAAGAAATGGGGTCCAGGTACAGTGCATACCTAAAAAAGCGGCAGACTAAAGCATGCCGTGCAAGTGGCCTCCCGAGTCCCGACCTTACTTTTAGCCAGTCGCAATGAATGCCCAGAACATGTGCAGAAACATATCAACATTTAGAAGGTCGCACACTTCCCCTCTTAACCAGGCGGACAGATTATTTGCTCCTTTAACTCTAGTAGTTTTAGCAGTGCGGTTGCTTGCTTACTCCAAGTCATTACCATCCATCGCCTTTGGTTATAAATTATTTCTAAATCGGTCATCGTCATCCTTGCCCTGCGAGAATCCTAACCTATCGCGCCGCACACGTGCATCAGCGTCCCCGAGATTGGAATATAAATATACAGCTAAATGGGGAGCCATTTCTGTTCCTGGCAACTGCTTGCAAGCCAAATTAAGTTGAGAATGGTTTGTGTCAAATTTGTTGTCGTCGCAGCTTTATCCAGCCTTGCGCTCGCTGCTCCTCAAGACCAAAGCAACAAGTACGGAGACTGGAGGAGTAAAATCAAGAATGTGGTCGTTTTGGTGGAAGAAAACCGATCCTTTGATACCTTTGCTGGTGGTCTAACTTATGATGTACGTCGAACTTTGCCACAACATGCGATTATTAGCATGTCTGAAGACTTTCTGCTCCTAGACAAATCGCGAAGCCTATACTAATTACTTCTACAGCCTTCCATCGATGGTTTGCTGCACCACAACTACTGCAACTCCATGTAAGTATTCATAATTATTCCTGGTCCCGAAACCTCGCTGACGATGACCTAAGGAATGCTTCTGACCCCTCGCAACACGATGATGTCTGCGCTGGACCCCGTGCCAATGATGTTGCACCGGATGACCCGAATCACAGCATCAGTGGTGTAAACATGCAGCGTAAGTTATGCCACCGCTGTTACCGGTCCTTCTAACATTTCCCAGTCTTTAGCACCTGGCATCCAGATGAGGTACAAGTCGATAAGTTCCACGAGGCAGAGAATATGCGTGGCTTCGTCACCGAACAATCAGTCACCTACAAGACATTAAACAAGACACGTGCTGCGGAGGCAATCAACTACTATACCCCTGATCAGATTCCCTTTTTCAACACCATAGCAGAGAATTTCGTTCTCTTTGATCGCTGGTTTGCTTCTGTCCCAGGACCAACAAACCCCAACCGAGCGTATCTCACTTCGGGTACTTCAGCTGGTCACGGCAAAAATGACGCGGCCTTCGACGTTTACGGTCTACCCCAAAGGTCTGTTTTCCAGCAATTGTCCGAGAACAACATCACCTGGATGAACTACCAGAACTCCACCACCGGTCCAGGACTCGGCTTCAACCCAGACGCTGCTTTTTACAGCGTAAGGATAACTGGCTCTTTGATTTTACCCTACCCCCTTCTGTCATGTTTCGTCTCATGTGCTCTGCCCTAGAAATACACGCTCCCTCTACTCTCGAAACCGTCTTGAACAGGAAATTACTAACTCCCCCGTCATCTAGTGGACTGAGACATCCGGCGCAAAGGACACTAACATTGCTCCCCTGGACAAGTTCTATGCTGATGCCAAGGCTGGCACACTACCTCAGTTTACTTACATTAATCCGGAATGCTGCTCCTACCAATCATTTCACCCTCCCTCCCCAATCACTCTCGGCGAGCAATTTATCAAGGGTATCTATGAAGCTGTCCGGAACTCCCCACAATGGGAAGAAACCCTCTTCATCCTAACCTTCGACGAGCACGGGGGTTTTGGCGATCACGTCCCACCACCTGTCAATGTCCCCGCTGGTGACAACCTTACCTACACTGAACTCGCGCCTGATGGAAGAAACAACACCTTCGACTTCAAACGCCTCGGGCTCCGCGTTCCAACTCTGCTAATTAGTCCGTGGGTTGGCAAGGGCATTATTGAGAAAAAGGGTCTCAACAATGGAGGGGAATATACGCATACGAGTATCTTAAAGTTCATCAATGAACTTTGGGCCTTGGATGATTTAACAGAACGGGTTACGTATTCGAGTACGTTTGAGCATCTAATTACAGATATCAAACGAGATGATACCCCTGCTATACTTTAGGATACTCAACTATCCAAGTAGCCAGGGAATGGCTCAGAACTTACAGAGTCATTAAGAATGGAAATGTCATACTAATTGGCATTGGACAATAAAAGTGCAACGGCTTAGCCCTACTATTATACGTATATCTATAATTAATATTATGTCGACTATGGTTCATCTGATGACTCTGTATGTGTGACGTGTCGTGTCAAGCATAGTTCGCTATCCGGAAGGTTGGAAGACAGACACCCCACTATGCTAGTTACGTGCCTGTAACTGCACTTAAGATCCACCAACAGTTTTCTCAGAGTGCAATAACTTCGATTCTTTCTTAAATTCTCATATAGCAAAACAGCAACTACTTCTCCCACGTCTTACAGAGTGCATGCTATCAACGCTTCTGAGTGACGAACAGGGGAGGGAGGGTAGGACCCTTACCGCAGAGTCTGTGCACTACTATCTTAAGAGGTTGGCTGGAATCTCTGCGAAGTGATTGTTAAGAATAGCTGTCAGAAGGCTTTAAGGCAGGAAAAAGGCGCTTGTCTATGTCTTTTTCACGAAGCCTTAGGCGAAAAACTAGTAGACCTGAATGGCATGAAGTATGTTTTCGAAAGAAACGAAGCTCACCGTGCAGACGTTATGTTCGAAATCGTTCGATGCCTGTTAAGAGCTAATATATGTTGGCCACGTTCTTTGACAAAATCAGGAGCTTGCTTGAAATGTAATATGCAATTGATGCTTCAGCACGTGGTAAGGGTTGTACATAAAGAATCATCCAAAGAGCGCGAAAGATCGAGATGGAAAGGATAATAAAACTTTCTTGATTTATTATTTTGACCCAGGGCTTACTTCTGACTAGGACCGACGTGATCTTTTAACAATTAGTCAACGAAGCTTTTACTAGTAGGTGAGTTTAAGATGTACTTATTATTAGAGTTTCATAAATCTGAACTGCTTCACCTGTCAAGCCTACCCGGATTGGCCCCGGGTTTCTCAAAGTAGGAGTTCAAAAAAGGTCGCGGACTGTAGACTTTACAGTGGAGAGACTTATTATTAGTTCTGGGATTCTGCAAGGTTCTAAAGTAAATGGCTGGCTAGACTTTTAGCCTGTTCTTGTTGTTCTGAGGGGTTTGAGCAGCCATGAGATACATCTTTCTTCGTGTATTCCGTAAACCAAAATCATTGAAATTTCCAGCGTGAAGCTCACAAACATAGGAAGAGAGTAGAGATATACTAAGCTACTTGAAACTTCTGCGGTCAAGCTGACGCTATAATGCTTAGTGACTGACTTTGTTTAGTTCGGTTTCGAGTCCTAATACCTCTAAAAAGATAAGACGAGCAACGAATATAGACATTAGAGTAAATTCGATATGAAAAGTAACTTGGCAATAATACTTATTCGTGTCTCAATGAGCGATTTGTAATCGAAGAGTGGTTTTGAGCATTCAAGTAATTTCACAATAGCAAGCGAATGCAAATCTGAATATAGGGACTCCTTATATCAAATGTAGTTAGATGGAATATTACATACTATATATTAACTAAGCTTTATAGAAGTAGGAAAGAGGCAACGACCAACATTGATATCTCAGCGCTCTAACCAAATATGGCTAAATACAACACTTCTTCACTACCAAATCCTAATAGTATTTGCAAGATTTTGTTTTCAAACCATAGTCATCTCTTTTTTTTCAAATATAGAATATAAAATTTGCGTCTACTGCTCCGACTTCGGAATGACACAACAATTATAAAACTCTATGAAAAGTGCCGGTCGACTACCAGCTTCTTCGCGCTTAACACGTCCAGCGCCGTTGCAAAACTAATGAAACGCTCTCGCACCAAAATAAGAATACCTCGTATTTGCCCACTTCCGGTCAGCTAACAGAAATAAACCGAAAAAGCTGGGTTGGAGACTTGTGTTCTCCAAGCTGGACTAAGAAGTAAATATTGGAAGTGTAGAACCACCGAGCTTGGACCCGATTACGATGTCACTGGAAAGGACAATCGCAATAAAACAGCCTATTATGATCGTTTCCCGGCCAAATTACTGTACGGATGTATATTTCCCCCGCCCGAGGTGCATGCCTCACATCACATCCTTGCAGTCCCCGCAAGTAAACATGGGGCTTTTTGGGACAGTCGTTCGTTGATCGTCGGACTGATTGCAGGGGTCGTGGATTCCGGACATCCCGAGCGGGAAGGAGCCCCGGCGAGCGGAAGTGGAACGAATGATTATGGCATGGCATGTCGGCTTTATACGAGGGAGAAGGAGCGCGAGAGTGTGACCCCAAGGCATGTATGACAATTTCACATAACACAGGTCTTGGGAATGTGGGATCGAGGCACGTATTGAGGGAGAGTAGAAACGTTGCGTTGAGATTTCCATCGTGCATATGTTTTTTGAAACAAGAATGGAATGGAATCATGGTAAACGGAAGTCGGTGCTACAGGAGTAATTTCAGATTATGCTGACACGAAACGTTTAGAGAAATAGAAAGATAATTGTTCCAAGAACCTAACAGGATTAATGAGTTGGATCTTACGAGTTACATCGCCTCAGTCAGCCATCCTTCGAGGCGCAGGACCCACGACAATAATGTGAAAGATAAGTTTATGTTTATTTAATTCTTTTTAAGCGTCCTGAGATCGCTGAATATTCTCATATATACAAGACATTATTAATGTGGTCGCTAGATACCATGCAATGCAGTTCCCAATCCTGTTAATTAACCTCCTCGATCTCAAGATCAAATGTGCCCTCCCGATGCAACATGCCTGCTTGAAATGAATGACCTGGTAATCGAGAAAACTCCATACCATAGCGAACCTGAAACTCCTACAATAATGTTATCCTCCCCATTTGAATTATTCATTTCTCCATTTTACAGGAAAAGGACAGCGACGGCACCAAGAACAATGGCAGCGAGTTGGCTTCCCAACATGTTGAAGCTGCTGCCAGAGCTGGTGACGGGCAGAGGGGTGGTGGTAGCGTTGGTAGATGGCTTGACTGATGCGGCACCAGTAGCTTGGACTTGTCCGTCGGAGATCTGGGAGATTGGGGTAACAGCGGTCGTGGCCTGTACCTGTCCGTCGGAGATTTGAGAGATGGGGGCAACAGCAGTCGTGGCCTGTACTTGTCCATCTGAGATCTGGGAGATGGGGGCAGAGGCTTGGGCGGTGGCAGTGGCCTTTCCTGTAGCCTGAACTTGTCCGTCGGAGATCTGGGAGACTGGGACGGCGGTCACAATTTGAACTTGACCATCGGTGATCTGGGAGAGAGGAACAGCGGACTTGGCTTGGGGCTGTCCGTCGGAGATTTGAGACACTGGAACAGCAGTAGTGCCTGTAGGCTGTCCGTCACTCTTCTGTCCAACAGCGGCAACAGAGGTACCCGTGGGCTGTCCATCAGACTTTTGTCCAACTGCTGCAACAGAAGTGCCAGTTGCCTGTCCATCAGTTGCCTGTCCGACGGCAGCGGCGCTGCTGGTTGCTGAGCCGCAAGGGATTATGCCAAGCTGGATGGGTTCGCACTGCTCAGCTGAGGCAGTCTGGTAGATGTTGTAGAATCCACCGCTCTTGCATTGGTAGAAGACAGTCGTTCCACCAAGAGCAAGGGAGCCATTGGCACATGCGGAGAAACCGGCATTGTAGATGTAGTCTGGCTGACCTGGGGCAGGGTCATATTGGAATTGGTTGTTATCGCTAACAATGTTTCCCTGGCGGCCCTCGGAATCGGTAAGGATACCACCCTTAAGGGTGCTAACAAGGGTTCCTGTTCCACCACAGGCATCACGCTAAGGAATGTAATGTCAGCAACAATATCGAGAGGAATGTACCAGTTCCGGTGATCTCACCTTCTTGTTAGGAATGACGGTCTCGGCCTGAAGCTCAAAGGTTCCAGAGAAATCGACCGTACATCCAGCAGGAGCTGATTCTGAAGGGGCTTTGGTATCAGCGCGTGCTTGAGGAGCAGCGCAGGCCACAGTGGCCAAGCCAAGAAGAGCGATTGTGAGTTGCATGTTTATAGCGAGTGAAATATGCAAATACGAAGACAAGTGGTCAATGGAAAAGCGAATGACTATCGACAGTGAGAAGAGCGTTGATTAAATAGAAATTGACGAGTGCTAAAGATCTAAGTTTCAGGAAAAGCAGGAGGCAGGACTCCCTTATGTACGGTGGTTGACCGTCGATCTGACCACGACCAGCCAGGGGTCCACTCCTAAACACTGGGGACTCAGGAGCTACTCCGTACAGAGCGGCACAATAATAAATAATACTACGCGTGTGCTAGTCCATAGCTTGTAAAAAAGGCCTACCTTACTCCGTACTCCGTAGAGAAGAAGGACATGCTGTTAATTCCTGACGATGTGTCCGTCTTACAGGTCAATTTTCAACCGAAGCCATACCGCAGCCCACAAAATGACCGTTTATCCCTGAAATAGCATCACGTACTGGAACGCTAGGGACGCTTGGGGAATGTGTTAGAAAAGCGACACTTGGTGGACGAATTAGAGGATGGAGAGGGAGGGAATTCTCCGAGCATTGTTGTGTTGACTTTACCTAATGGGGCTGTAGATGGTTGTAAGCATTTAATGTTACGTCCTGTTGAAGAGGGGAAAGATAGTCCACAGACTACCTCCGTAAATGAATTCTGTGGTTGGCTGATAAGTCTAGGCGGGGGGGGGCAAAGTAGTTTCCCACCCGATTAGGTTCCACCCCTAGATGAAGTGAGCGTCACTAGACCTGATGCTAGTCCAGGCTGGGTAAGTGCGGAGTAACCGTTTGCCTATCGCCATTTGAGCTTGTCAAGGGGTTGGTAGAATAGCGGAGCTACTCTAGCCTCATAGGATACGACTCTAGCCTCATAGGATACGATAATGCTAATCTATACTCCATACCATTTGCCTATCATTGAAATAATGGGGAAGTGGGACTATCAGGTTCATCCCCATTTGCGGGAGATTTCGCAAGCTTTTAGTCCCACTCAGTTGGGAGAGGAGCTCGTGTTTCATGTGGCTTACAGTAGTCAGTAGTGTTGTCATCTTGTGAAGAATCTGAAGATAGGGGAGGGCAGAGGGGCAGGAATAACAAACCCGCCGGCTGGTCCGCGGTCTCTGAGCCGGAAGTCATAGCTGCCGCTGGGTGGAATAAATAATACTTCGTAAGCCCTGACTGTATTTGTATGTACGAAGTACCTACTCCTGGACTGTGCATGCTCCTATGCAAGAGGGCTGGTCGGTTGCATGCAGGCGTACCTACGGAGGTAGTACTGTGTGTTCGAGCATGCGCTTCTCATGATTCATCCCTTTTTGCGAGGGGTCAGATTTCAAGATGCGTTTGGGGCGGAAGGAGGAGGATTTAGCTCCTGCGTACTTGGTACTAGCACCTCTCCCCCCTCCTCCACTGTGTTGGACGATTTTTTACTCGGTCCGAGAGCTTTTGGACCATCGAACAACGAGGAGGCTATGGGCAACCACCAACCCGCCTTTTTCCTTTGTTCCAAGGATTTTGATTCCTAACCTTGATGGTTTGGAAGATAAGAATCTAAAAATATATCCTTTTCGCAAGCCGATTATTTCAACGCTTACTCTTGGTGGTGGGATGAAAATAATGGCTGGAAACGAGCAGGCTGCTGCCTTTCTTATTGGTCTTTCTTAGTGTAAGCGCACTGTATGTGGACGTTTCTGTATGTGGATGTCACTAGCTAGTGTTTATGGGGCACGATTGCGCACCACTCCACTCATAGCGCGATTTGTGTTGGTGACCAAGCGCGCAAAATCCACGAGGCGGGGACTTGCATCGTATCAGAGCTCTGATCCGCTCAGGGATGACAATACCCATTTACCTCCGTAGTCCAGGTATTTCCATGATAGCGGGGAACGCAAAGTTATTTATGTGGAGTGACGGCCGAGAGACATGTCAACGGTCTCGTAGATTCTGGGAGGCCCAGGCCTTCAGTTCCTTATTTCACATGTCTTCCAAGTGGCATACATTTGTTTTGTTGAGACATACGGAGTTTTTTTGGGGGCGCTTTTTTTTATCAGATATCTGCAAGGGATTCCTTCTCCTTGAAACATCAAGCCCAGTGGCGACGGCAGCAGCACCTCATACAGAGAGCCTATTTTGTTTACATGAACCACTTCCACAGCACTAGTTTACACAGTTATCCATTATATCAAAGTCCCATTACATACAGTAATACAATACCTTAAAAATCCTTCTAGAGAGCTCCTACTATCTTCCATAGCGTACCGTGAATACCCGCCGGGAGAATGAGAAAGACAGACATGTCAGATCCTTGTAGTCTCGAAGCCACACCTTCTAAAAGACCAGCCTGGGCGCAATGGACCACCTTACAAGGTCTCGAGGGCGCCGACGTGATGGGGTAGATGATGCGCTTTCCCCTCTTTCTTCTCAACAGCATCTAGATGCCCCCCGCGCGACGTTGGCGGCATATACTACTAAAGTGGAAGAAGTAAGCACACCAGCCTTCAAAATATAGCATCCCCCTCTTCCCGCCTTTCTATATCCTCTAATTACATCCATTGAACACCCCTACTTAACAAAAGTAGACACCACACCACCTTGAACCCTACTTCTTTCCCTCCTTCTCGCTTACCACGAGTGTGCGAAGATCCGCAGTCCCGCATCTCCTCAATTACGAAGACAGCTACTACAGCATCATGTAAACCTTTTATGAGCTTGTATACCTTCTGCCAAGTACACGAGCTGCGAAAAGAAAGCAAATGAAGATGAAAAGGAAGCGATGACGACGAGATAAAGGCTGCTGAGATTGTACCGAAAGAGAACGCGGGACTAACGAAGATATCTAGAAAGATGTATGAGCACGAAGAGGGACTGAGGAACGCAGAGGTATAAAGGCTATAGATATGCCAGTGGAGACAAAGTTAATGGGAGACCCGATTGCCCGGGGAAGTTTACGAGGTGAATGAGTACATTTCCCTCTGCTTTATATACGTATAAAGCGAAGAAGTCATAGCTGATGTACTGCAACAGAGACACCTTGAGCGCTCCATACCCCTTCCAAGCACATATGCCGAAGCTATGACGCAGTGGGGAGTTATAACTCCATCTCGAGGCTCTTCCTGTTGCATCCGCTTCCTCTCTCCCTTCTTTTCACCTCTATCGCCATCACCACCATGACCTCCTTACTATCATGCCCTTAAATACCGCCAATACCTCTCTGCTTTGTCCCCAAATTCCAAGTTGGCACAAAATCATCTGAAAAGTAGGCTAGAATGGTCACAGAAGCTCCAATAGACGATATCGTGCCAAATGGCTTCCATAGAGACCAAAGCTGTGCGGATATGAATGGCTTCCTCGTGGTTTGATCTTCCATTTTGTATTTATCCTGTATTTCACTCTCTTTGCGTCCTTAAATCGTTCATTGGTTAAACAAAGGTTCATGCAGTAAAGCTGTCGAATCGAATGCGTTATTTGTATTTCTGGCGTCCATTCACAAATTCAATACTTCTTACTCTACTTTGTCCTTATATAGGATATATCTCGTCCTGTATTTGTTCAAGTGATCTCTTCTCCCATGGGGATAACCGGATTTTGATTCCAAACATATACAATCGGGCTTGACAGCTAGGATATACAGTAGCAAATCATCTCAATAAGCTGAGGCTTCTCACCTATCAATTCCTTGAAGTCACTTGATTTAAACTTGATTTAAACTTCATAGGCTTTTTACAGTAAAGCAATCCATTACTAGCTCTTGGTTGCTTCACCATCATCCTTTCCGCTAGATATGCTCCACCTTTAATTTTACCATTTCATCCCCAAGCATACCTACCTACCTACCTGCTTATTCCACTACAAAATTCCACTACAAAATATACACCCCGCTCATAACCTACCTCGTAGAGTATAGAACCAAGCAGAACAAAACAATGGTATCTCTTTCCCAAACCAACTCGATTATCCCGGCGGCCGAAACAATTAGGAATACAAATTCACTTGCTCCTCACCTTCTACCCCTCCTTCCCTACCAGCAAGTCACTTAACATCAGCAACCTTTCTCACACACCTAGCACTCTAACATATACTCCCACCATCCCCGCATTCCTTCCTCACTCTACGGTGGCTAGGAAAGCTTCCACATGCCTCTCAGATTTTCAATCGAGTCTCGAGATACACCATATATTTTCCACTACTCCGCATATACCTCTCCTTTCCCTTCCTGTCACTATCGGAGGCACCCTCATAATAAAAATAAAGCTTATATTTATATGATAAGCTATATCAATACCCCGGCTCTCTTCTTAAAGAAGAACGGGGCGGGGGGTATTGTAAGGAAGAGGAAGAGAATGAGAATGAGGAAAGGAGAAAATGGATAAGGAGATCTGAAAGTGTTAATGTCTTTTGAATTGAAGTAGTTCTAAATCATAGGCACCCTTGGACTCTTAGTTGCGTGTCATATGACGGTAGCATATAAAAGGAGTTCGCTTGCGCTAGGGGGGAATTAATATACGAAGGTAGATTAATATATGACTCCTGAATCCTCCCCTTCTTCCCGTCTTCGATTCTCCCCCTCTATTCCGATTTCAAATCTCATTATATCACTTCCAATTACATCAAAACCATAATTGCTTTCATCAAATATCCTATTACGCCCGCTTCAACTATCTATCTCCGCTCCTCCATCCATCCATGCCCAAAGTCATCGAGTGTCGTGTTATATAGTATATACAAATGCTTAATGCAGCAAGCATCTCTCCGCCCATGATTGATTTCCAATAATAACGCCAGCATTATGAATGATCATCCGTATAGAAATCCCGCCCTTTTATCTCTTCTATTAAACCTGTGTCATCGTTCGTCATCTTCATCCTTAACATACCATCCATAAGCTCATTCATACCCTTGCCAAAAAGCAGATGCAAAAGTTCTCTCATCTCAGAGACTGCTTCCTCAACATGTCCTCCCTCAGATCACTCACTATGACACTACCTTCCCCCCACAATCAGGAATCGTAACCCCAGGCTTCAAATTCCTATTCACATCCATCAATCCCCACTGGTCCTCCCACCCCTTGCCAGCTGTATTAAACTTGAATTTCCACGGCTCGTCAAAGGCCTCAAACCAAAAGTAATTGGTGCCGTTCGCAAGCGCATCACAAACCCACCCATCCATAAAATCGTTCATCTGACTGATACCCGCAACAGATCCTGCTCCTGGACACGTAGTAGCTTCTCCGCAATCAGTGCCACCTGTAGAGGGCCAGCCGGTTTCCGAGATGATATTCTTAGTGAGGTCGGTCTTGAGTACCACGTCTTTTTCCTGCCAGAAATTCCATGTCCAGGCTGCGGCTGCCTTGGAGTCGGTGCCTGCAAAGAAGGGATGGATATTGGCCATCAGGTAATCAACCTGTGCCGCGAAAGCTGCGGTCCAGTTATCGCCCAAGTCTGCAGCTGCGATAGGAAGCTTGATGTTCTTTGCGGTCAAGTTGGTTCTTACGTCCGTGATGAGCGTTCCGAGTTCAGTTATGTTCATATCCTTTCGAAACAGGATCTCGTTACCGACGATGACGCCAATAAATTGGTCGGCACCGTACTTGTCGAATATATCGTACATCTGTTGGAGTTGTCGTGCGTTGGTGGTTTTGTTTGTGTCTTGCCAGACGCCCATCCAAACTTTGATTTGGTCATTGAGACCGAGTTTGTCGATGGACTCAAGGACCAGTTCGGTTTGATTGCAGTCTGTGCCGTAGAGTCGAATGGTGTTGGTGAGTTGAGAGAGAACGGCGACATCTCTGGTGACATTGTTTTGGGAAGCCGGGTATGTCAGACAGTCGGGGTATTGAGTGTACATTGGAGTATAATCCATTCCGGGAAAGACCTTGTGGAGATCCTTGTTGTTCATCAGCGCCTTGATATCGTCCGAGTCCTTGTCGAGAACTCCGTTGTCCTTCGTGTCATCGGAAGCTGACTGGGATGAATCCGAATTGGCCTTATTTGTTCTCCTCTGGTTGCCCAGAACGCCTCCGACAGTGCCGCCAACGATCGCAGCTGCAATAGCAAGACCGACGAGGATAATGATCGTCCACCTCTTCCTCTTGCTGTTACCGGGTGATTGTTTCTTGAGCCATTCGCTCCCTTTCTCCTCTCCCATATTATAATTACCTGCTCCAGCAACAGGGTTGTATTGCGTGCCTTTGGCTCCGCTCTTTCCCACCACGCCTCCGAGGGATCCTAGGATTCCACCAGCAGCGGCGCCGCCAGCAACTGCAGCCCCGGCAGGTACATTTCTGTCAGAGTTAGATGCCAGGTTCATCATCGACCCTCTATTCGGTTGTCGATACTCCAACCCGTCATCTCCGTCGTCTTCAATGGTGCTAGGATCGAAGTCAGTCATGCTTGGATCGAGGTTGCGCGAGTATCGGTAAGGCGTGTCTGCGTAAGGCTCATGATAGCTCTGAGGGGGTGACCGTGAAATGGTCGACCTTGACTGTGGTGTCGCCATTCCAGGAGGAAAGGCAGCCGCGCCGAGGGGAGCTAGGGAAGAGGAGGACTGTTCTTGTCGGGGAGGAGGTCGTTGGTGTTGGTAGTCATCGTAAGGATACATGTCTCTTTGTCCGTCGTAGCCTGGTGTATTCCTCAAGGCTTCCAAGCCGCTCTCTCTTGCGTTGTGATCTGCCACGCTCATTGCGATGCCTGTTAATCCGCCGGCTGCTTGTTCTCCGAAGTTGTCGACGCCAGGTGTGACGTTGGATACGCCCGAGTTTGTGAAGCCCAGCTCTCTTCCCCTGCTTCGCCCTTCTGTATCACGATGGGGAGGGGGTGCTGGTACTGGTGCTGTGCCTTCTCTGCTGTATCGTCTTTCCGCTCGCAAGCGATTGAAAGCACTTTCGGGGTGTGTTGCGGGATTGAAAGAGGGCAAGATTTGATCGTAGGGTGGAGGGTCGTAGGGTTGAGGGGGTTGAGGGTGTAGAGGAGGATCGTAGAGTTGTGATGGTGGTTGCTGAGGAGGAGGGTCGTAGGGTTGTGTATGTTGAGGTGAAAGCGAGTGAGAGTAAGGTTGGGGAAGGTCTTCCTCAAAGGAATACCGCCGGCTCATAGTGGCAGAAACAAAAACAAGGACTGTACTGGTAAATTACTGTATCTTGCTGCCGGTCGCCGAGTTGTTCCTTGCTGGATGTCTCGGTCGGTCTCGTATTGTTGACTCGCTAGCCGTGCAATTTATGTAAACTTGCAATACGTTATGATGATGTATCGGTCATTCGTCCAGTCATCCAACCCAATAAATCATTTACGCGTAAAGACTTTCGTAAGGTTAAGAACAGTAAGCATGAGCAGAAGAATATAGAGTAAATACGATGCGCAGTCAATTTCTTTCAGCTGTACTTACTTCCTTCGTACCCCGTACAACAGGCTGTCTACCACCGTATTTCCCCCGGATCCATTGGATGGTTGTGAGGGGCAACCCTGAAACGTGCAGGGTTCTCAGCCTATACGGCGCCAGATACCCTGTCCGCCACAGTTCCAAATATAGCAGGTGCAGGTGGCTGGAGAAGTGTACAGAACTGGAGTCTGACGTATGAAAACACGAGATGAAGATATAATATAATGATGTTGGGATTTATGTTCATATACAAGTATCCTCCTATACCTACTTCTCCTTGTATATGCTTCGTTGCAGAATTACTTAAATATGCCTTGGTAGCGAACCCAGGCAATAATGGCCTCGGATCTGCACTAGAGGGGCTGGAAACGCCCCTCCCCCGCCATTCAAATAAGAATAAGATATTCCAGTCATTGCATCATCAATTTGTTTCCTTTTTTTCTTATATATCAGTTTGTATGTGCAACTTCTTACTACCCCACAAGTTTTCTATTAAACCCTCATTACATCTAGCGAGGGGTTAAAGGCAAATACACCTACCTGTCTTCCATAGACTGACTTTATTGGATCGGGTCGGAGGAGAAAGTCTTTAACTAAGAATGGCTTCCAGGATACCTATGATGGAATCAAGCATGTTTTCAAGGTGACTAGCTCTATAACTTACCTACTTGTAGGGGTTCAAGTGTTCATAAATCGCCAGTTCCTGCTACCCCTCATTGACTTCCACATCGTATCAACATACATCCCAAACTTCCACTATTCTATATTTTTCTATTCCCACCTGCTATTACAATGGCGAAATCATTTAGAGAACTCCTCGGCGTCCAGCCCTCAACAGCATCCACCAAAGACAGCGTCCTCATCATCATCGATGCCCAGAATGAGTATATCCCCCCACCTCCACCTCTACATCCACGATAACTGCTAATCAAACCCCCCAGATATGCCAACGGCCATCTCAAAACCAACAACATAGATTCAACCCGCAAAGCCATCTCCACGCTCCTCGAAACCTACCGCACAGCCTCCGCACCGCTCGTCCACATAGTCCACCAAACACCCCCCGGCGCCCCCGTCTTCACACCCGCCACCGACCTCGCCAAAGAATTCCCCGAAGTCGAGGCCACGTCCAGCGAAAAAGTCCTAGCCAAACAGCACCCAGGCTCCTTCACCGGCACAGGCCTCGATGACTATCTGAAGAGCACGGGCAGGAATAAGGTGGTGCTGGTGGGCTATATGGCGCATGTTTGTGTTTCGACTACGGCCAGACAGGCGGCCGAGAAGGGCTATGATGTGATTATAGCTGAGGAGGCGGTGGGGGATAGGGATATTCCTGGGGCGAGCGCCGCGGATACTGTCGCTATGGTGTTGAAGGAGTTGGGGGATGCTTTTGGGACTGTTGTTAAGGCTGGGAGTATTGAATGATCTGGCAGAATTTACTTGTCTTTTTAAGGGATGATCTATAGTTATTCGTCTTTCATATATTTCCAAGGACTTTATGGCAAAATAAAACGCACAAGTATGCTTCAGTCCTTGTTAGAATCGCACCCATAAGCCGATAAGCATATGCTATTAAAGTGTTGTCAAAAAAGAAACCGGAAACCAAACTGCTAAACAAACACCAAAAATAAAAATAGGTTAGGACACCCTCGAATTCGAACAAGTTCAACGATTCATTCTTGAAGAAACCTAGACCAATACACCATTACACCTGGATGTGTTTTGCCTTCTGTTTATTCATTTATATATACCCACTCCCATGTCCTCAGCCCGGCATGCATGTAGATGTGAATATAAAGCGGCCGCCTCTCTTTTCTTCCTTCGCTGAAAAGCGAAGTGCAACAAAATAGTTGGGTTTCCTGTTTAGGACGTTTAATGGAGCTGGGATTCACTGCGCAGGTGTACTATGCGTTGACTGCTGAGATCTGAGGGCCTGGTAGGTTATGTGGAGGATTATATAGTAGGGTCTTAATAGGCAGAAAGATGGATGAAGACTATAAAGCCGATAAACAAATGGCCGCTTTGATAGAAAATACATATAGGACGTTTGAGCCGTGAGTCTTAGGGATTGTAGCTGAGGAACTATCTGCAAGATAGGGAGTACGGAGGTGCAAAATTGAAAACATAGATCAGTCCCCACCTTGAACCGTCCAGGGAATAAAGTACTTGGCAGAGTACTCGTAAAAGCAATAGTATTAGGAGCAGAGAATAAATTTCTTGATTTCCTCATTCTTAATTCAATCTTAATAAGTCCTTGCCCTTTTTGTCAAAGCCTGGATCCTAAACTTTAACACTAATGTTATATTTGACAGCAACAAACCTTAACACTAAAGTTATGCTTGACAGAAACCCATCATTTTATTATTCCTTAAGCTGCTAAACAAGCATTCCGTACCTAAGTATAACCACGACTATCATCACCCCTCATAATTCACTACTTGCAAGAAACTCTCCATAATAAATTTGTGCTTCATCTTTCCTCAGCTCACAACACTCTGGCGCTGTTCGTTGCTTTTGCACTTCCTACTATCCCGACATTCTTTCACCTAGGAATCAATCGACGGCTTTATAATGTAAAATAAACCCGTAGAAGTATTCTGTAGCTTCAGACCAGTGATGCAGCGAAGATAGATACACGTATACAAGAAGAATCATCCTGGTTCAAGAGCTCGCAGCAAAACTTCATGCCTTTCAACTTTAGCACGTAGTACGTACGTCTTTATACACTCAGATAATCCTGTTGCGCACAGTCCAAAGTGAATGTTCCGAGTATATCTCAACTGTGAGTGCTCTGAAGCAAGAGTGAGCTGCAAGACGACTGCTTTGGTGCTAAAAATTCGCTGTTGACACTTGAAGCAACAGTCTCGGCACAGTAAATAGAGACACATTTGGCAGAACTACGCTCAGGACTTGTTGTCGCCTGAATTGTGCCCCTCGTCATAGGGCACCAAGGGTATTGTAGTACTGACAACATCATACTACGGAGGATAGAAAAGCAAAAGAGGGAAGTGTACCAAAGTGAAATAGGCTACCGAGAGACAGTAGAGAGTAACTGCTTGGAAATGAAACATTGGGTTTTGCATACACTTTATCCCATGTCCCATTTGTAAATATTAAACCGTGGTATCTTACCCCTGAGAAACTCGCTGTGAAAAACAGAATACAATGACCATCACCCAATGAGCCTTTCTCTATCATAACTCATCAAGCCTTCCACTTGTCACCTGTCAACAGCGGATCCACTAACTCCAACAAGAAACTCTTCCCCTTCACTTTCGAAATGAAGAAACTCGGAAACCTCCAACCCATCACAAGTCCCACACCACCATGAGGCCCGATAGGTACTACGATCGTATCCTTCATCGGCTTAAACTCAACCAGCGAAGGTGCTGCATCTTTCTTCCCAAACACTAAACCCACCAGTCCACCCAACAGACCAGGATTCTTTTTCTCCCCCGCCTCCACCCCAATCACCTTCCTCGCAAAGTCCACGGCAAAGGCCGAGGCAACAGTCGGCGTCTGACCATCCAGCGCCATAGCCGAGTTTGCGCTTCCAGCCACGACATCCCCCAACACATACACACCCTCCACATCATCCGACCCGTTGCCCTTGACGCGGAAATACGCATCGCGGGTCAAAACACGCTTTGTACCGTCCAACCAATCTGCCTTTAGGAACTCAGTATTTGCCTTCCCACCCGTAGCATCGATATACAAGTCCGTGGTCTTTGTGCTACCATCACTCAAGGTCATTGTTGTGCCTGTCTCGGAAATATCGCTTCCATACACCCGCAGATTGTGGATTACTTCGACCTTGGCATGTGTTTCGAGGTATGCCTGTGCGCGGGGACCCAGGACTGGGGATTGGTTAGGGAGTAGTTGAGCAGCACCAGAGAGGAGGGTGACTTTTATAGAGGGGAAGAATGTTGCAATTTCGCCTGCGGTTTCGATGCCCACGGCCCCGCCGCCAGCGATGAGCACGGTCTTGGCGGCTGGGAGACTGGCGTGTAGGGATTTGAAGGCGGCAGAGGTGAGGGCTGGGTCGGGGTGGAAGGTCCAGAGAGGGGAGGAGGACGTTGTGCCAGTGGCGATAAAGAGAGAGTTGTAAAGTAGCTCCTTGGTGGTCTCGCTACCGACTGGGGTGATGGTAACGGTTCGTTTGGAGGCGTCATGGGAGGTTGCTAGAGCTTGGGCGAGGGTGAACTGCTCTGGTTTGTACTTGGAGAAGCCCTCTGACAGAGGTCGCAGGATCTTGGACTCGGGGATTAGTTTGTCGTTGATGAGTGCGCGCGGGCTGCCGATCTTGAAAAAAAGATCCGTGTTTGGGGTAACGAGCGTGATATGAAAGGTTTTCGTGGGATCAAGCTTCTGCAGAGAGGGGATGGTGATTTTGAAGAGGTAGTGTACGAGACCAATGCCTCCAAAGTTTCCACCGAGAACGAGTATCTCATGAGGGGCAGACATTGCGAAGATGGAGTGGTCAAAGTCGTGTCTGGAGAGGAGAGGTGGGTGGGGTGAGGGTATTGGAGTCGCAGATACAACTGGAAGGAAGAGCAACAAAGGAGTCAGTTGATGTTGACTGGAGTTGGAGTGAGAAGACTCGAGAATCTATCGTATATATCTACTGTATATACATATAAAGGGTAGCTGCGATAGCTCGGGGGCATCAGCCAATTAGACAGGCATGCCTCTCGCTTAGCCCCTTGATTTAAAGTAGGAGCACCAAGTACGGAGTAGCTTGCATGCTCGTGCTCGTGCTACTGTGGATGGAAACGCGCTAAAGGCTTAGCATTGCCGCACTTCTAGCCAATCACATGCAAGACCGCAATGCACAACATATTAAGACCCCCCATTACACTAGTCAATAATTCATCCCGCCTCTCCTGCTATTCTAGTAAATATTTCTCACGAGGCGCAGATCAGAAGGTTAAAACTCGCATTGAGATTGTGAATGGTGTTCCCGCGTTCATTATTAATACATCTAATTTTAGAATATGGTCATTTAGTTACTATGTTATTGAGTTCGTCAACGTGCTATAAACGTACTAGTGTTTCGTTGAAAATAGTCAGGTCTATGTGTTGGTAACATAGGTGTTGTATCACTTTGTGATCTCGTACGATCAAGTCTATATATACCACGTGGTTTCTTAACGGCGTGCACATATGATATTGTTCTTCTCCGTCTTCACGATCGAACCTTGGCATTGTCAACAACCAAATCAAGATCTATCAGCTCACCTCGCAAGCTTCCTTCTCAATCCCAATGCTACGGTGACAAGAAGTCTGGCACTCGCGCACTCGCCTGATTGTCTAATCCTCCTATGCACTGTGCCCGTAGGAATACAATACACTCACCACCCTTTCATCCATCATCAGTACATACTCGTTCCCATCCAATGCATGAATCTGGGTTGGAGATGGAGAGGGAGAGGGAGCCCCGGCTTGTTGATCCATCTATAAGTATGCTTCATGCTTTTTGTGGCTGGAACAGCCTGGGTGGGTTCATTCATGTTCGCTGTATCGATATTGATACGCTTTAGCTGCCGAACTCAGCGTTGGTACGGGCTGCGAAAGATGAAAGGAGTGGAAGATGAAAGACCGGTTAAGTTTTCAGGCAGGTATATGGGAGGCTTGATCTCATGTTTCAAGGGTTGAGGTAGACTTACATCTATAGCAATATGACTAGGCCATGAACTATTGTCCATTTTGAAGTGAGGTGAGATTATCTGCTCCGCCCTGCCTCGCCCAGTCTTAGGAAGTAGTAGATGAGAATGAGAAGGAGAAGCATAATAGAAACTGTGAATGGAATGAACTTGTTGCCGGCGCACTTGCAATATATTTTGCAGCGAAGTTGAGAAAGTACTGATCATATAAGTTACCATATATTGGAAACACGGCTTGAGAGACTTGTATTGGGTATCGCTCGGAGGATCAAGATGATCGCTTCTTGCTGTCACAGGGCCTGAGACTAGTTTCTCGAGCAGCTTCAACTGCTGTCCTATTCTTGCAAGGAACGACTTTGCAGAGCCCATTCTCTTCAGTTTTACTCGTAACTCTGAGAGGGTATCATTGTGACAGATCCTGGCTTCTTAGTCATGTAGAAGAATCCGAGGATTATCCAGCTCAAGGCTTTGCTTCCTCCTCATTCTTTTCATTCTTTCGCCAGTATATTTTCGTATCCGAGAAGTCATGTCGAATCTGCGGGAAGTCAGTCGCCTCGTATTGCTTGACCATCTCAACTAAAGCGTCCGCCGTCACTCCTGCCGTCTCAGATCTGCGAACATTATTAGCATTATTCCATTGCAGTGGAAGCAAGACTCACAGAGTGAACCTCCCAAAATTCTCCACGTCCGTCCCGATAAACACAGCCGGCCTCTTCTGCTCGCTGACTTTCTTGTACACATCCGCATAACAGTGTATAGCGTAGACCAGGCTGTTCTCCTCGATCTCGCCGAACGCTTTTGGGTCCTCCACAACTTCGTATCCGAGTTCGCGCAGGAGCTGTTTGTCTGTGTCGGTGAACTGGGGTTCTTGGAAGATTATTGGAATCTTCTCTCCTGCTTCCAATTAGCATTTCACGACATATGGCTCGGGGAGACAAACCAATTATGGATAGAAGTGTTTCAAGAGCAGCCAATTGTGTAAAAGTCGCCCTTCTCCCTTCGCGCCTCGCACTCTGCAGACTCCCCAATCCAAGCACAACGCACTTCTTCACCCCGGACCCCTCTTTCCCCTCCAGGGCTTTCTTCAGATCCGCAGAAGAATTATCTGTTTCCCACGACTTCTTCCAGTACCCGAACTCCTCGCGCATCTCATCTAACGTCCGATTGATATACTGCACGCCATCCACCTCGAAGTCTCCAGCATGCAAACTCTTCGCATCCTTGGAGACGGTCGAGCGTCGCGTACGCGGCGTATCAACAACATGCACCCACCCCTCTTCATCCAGCACTTCTTTCCTTTTCGTATGCACCACCACCTTCTTCTTGTTCTCCCCTGGGACTGTAGTGGGGGAGGACTTCTTCTTTCGATTCGTGTGCGGCATGTTTTCCGTTGCCCAGTTCTATTCTCACCGAGGAGAAGAGAGGGATCCAAAAGGGGATATCCGTGCAGAGCAGAGTAGTATTCGCGTATAGTGTTGGTAAGATGCACGATCAATTAATTAATCTATTCAAGTAATTTTTCCTGTGGAGGAGGGGAGGGGTTATTTTTAGCGTTTTGTTTATCCGGATGGCAAAAACCCTTGACCGCCTTTGCTTGCAATCGGACGATAAGAGATCAGGTCAGCTTATCAGATGCGCCATGCCATTTGGTACTCGAAGCGCTGGAAGATGTGATGAACTTAGGGCTTAGGATACGGCGCGTGGAAAAGGAGATTCCAACATCCGTGATGTTGGAGATGGAATGCATATGTGTAACGAGAGATCATACAGGCGCTCCTTCAAAGGAAGGCGAAGGCCGGATTGGCGGCCTCATCAGGTGTTTAGAAGTGTCTTTCACGGGGTTCATAATGATGATCAGGAAGAAGCTTCACTGTGAGGTAAAGAAAGAGGAGAGAGAGATAGGTAGATAGTAGACACAGGTACCATGATCTTGGAATGCAGACACAACAGCTCACAGCTACACTAGGTCAGTGTCTATTTTTGTATATCCTACTTGAGATGCAGTCATCTCCATATTTTAAACAGTTGCAATAATACAACTCGTTACAACTCGTATGAAGCTCTCCAAAGCGCTGCTATACTCTCAATACCTGGCTGGGAATTACCCAATCTAGCTCAACTTCATTGATGTAACATCTTATTCTCCCCAAACACCTGATTCTACGCATTCTATCGAACCATAGCTCAACATCCAGCGGCTATCTTGACTCTTGACTTGAGTGTTGAAGACTAGCCCACCATCTTTTGTCGCCCCCATCCCAACCCAACCCATACATCCCCATCCAACCCACCATCCCGAGCGCATACAGAAGTCCAGCGATTAGTCCAACTCCCCTGTCTCCTTCCCCTCATTCGCTAGAACCATGCTCCTCTCTCCCTGTAACCTGCCAATCAGTGCCCTATAATGCCCTGTAATGCATCCACCATCCTCGATGCAGGCTAGAGTACCCGTCCCTGTCACCGTGTTTAATAGAACCTCAGCCGCTGATTGGCGCTCTCCGACGTGCTTACAGCCGCCCAGCTTCTGCATTGCATGGACGCAGCACTCACTCACCATTCACACTCACCCATCACAGACTATTCGCAAAGTGTGCGCAACATGGGAGAACAAAAGGTCGATGGTTCCCCTGCGCTGCGGGCCGAGTTCTCAACGACCAGCTCAGCTTCAGCCAACTTCAACTTCAACTTCAACGTCTTCCTTCTTTCTTTCTTTCTCTCTCGCTTTCCTCCGCTACCCTATGAACTTTTGAGCTTCACGATACTGGTTATCGACATCCTCACCCAACTAGCAAACAAGCAAGCGCCATGTTCTCCCGATTATGTCTTATCGCCGCAACGGCGTTGTTCGCCCTACAGGTCGCGGCGCATACTGTCATCACGTATCCTGGATGGAGAGGAGACAACTTGATCACGAATGATACTTTTCCTTATGGCATGCAATGGATGTACCCTTGTGAGTAGCAAGCACTTTCGCTAGTCGTTCAAAAAAGGAAAGACGGGATCTGCGGATCTGGTGGGATATATGGTAGATCTTGGAACTCCGCAATGCCAATGGAACACGAAACGAAACGCTGAAACGAAACATCTTATTCCTTCTGGGTCAGTGATGGAGTTGATCAACGCCATGTCTTGTTTTTCATCTTTGGCTATATTCTAATTTTTTACGTTATTTTCTCCATTTCCCAATCTTCAAATGGTAGAATATCATCTAACAACTCCCCTCAGGCGGCGGCATGCCCACAACCACAAACCGTACCCTCTGGCCCATTAACGGCGGTGCAATTGCTCTACAACCAGGTTCGTACTTTCATCCCATCCCAGCGCCCTCCAAACCTCCATCATTCCATCCCTCCCACTCCCAACCATGCCTCCCTCTTTCTTGCCCACCACTAACACCCACTCCCACAGGATGGTTCCAAGGTCACGCCACAGCCTTCTTCTACATAAACCTCGGCTTCGGCACCGACGGGCCCTCCGGCGGCCCCCCCAACATGTCCTTCCCCATGGTCCCCGTCTTCCAAATCGTCGGCCCCTCCAAAAACCCCTACCCTGGCTCCTTTTGCCTCCCGCAGGTCCCCCTCCCCGCAAACACCACCGTCAAAGCCGGCGACAACGCCACCATCCAGGTCATCGAGGTTGCTGTCCACGGCGCGAGTCTCTTCTCATGCGTCGATATCACGTTCGCGGACCCGAAGGATGTGGCAGAGGTCAATGAGACGAATTGCTTTAATTCGACTGATATTCAGTTTAATAACGTTTATTCCATTGGCGCGGGCGATAGTTCGAGTGGTGCCCCTGCTCCGACTCTGGCCATCTCGAGGACTTTATTATTACCGCTTGTGGGAATCCTTGCCTTTACGCTGTTGTAAGCCGGGAACTGAGGAGGATTTGGAATTGGAATTGACGAGCAGGAAAACATAGCAAAGGAAGAAAGGAGTTTGTAGATACCACCCACCATTCATGCATGGTTGTACATTTTATTCTGGGGCGTTCTGGTTCCGGTTCCGGCTGAGGCAAGGCTTTATATACTTACCGATTGTAATCTTTTATGCCTGTTCTGTTAATAACAACACGCACGAATGAGGCGGGATGCCGAGGGATGGAAAGGGATTTGCGGAGTGAATATCTCTCTTTGTCAAACGACCAATGAAATGAAGAAGAAAGAACGATCAAATAAATAATCCCATGGGCTTGGTACTGATACGAGTGAAACTGTGATGAAAATCATGAAATGGCAATTAAGAATGAGAACACACAGAGACGCTTGCCATGCCCGCAGTCACGTCGATGAGCGGTCGAGGAAAAGAAGTCTATTACTTTTCTGTCTGTCTGTGCCGTAATGAATATAAAGGTTGGACGTGCTGCGCTCCATGAAAATGCAATATCCGTACTTCATTTCTCATCATCCTTCTATATCATCCATCCATTTATCACGCCTTCAATAAACTCGCAATCTCCCTCGCTGCATTCTTGATCCGCGGATCCATAGCCTTAGCCACCGCAATCGAGATGCTTTTCTCAATGTTATATACATCCTTTGCTGCACTTCTCGTCTCATCATCAAGCGTCAGCAGTGTACCGGTAGCCACCATCGCTCTGTAAACAGCTTCAGCGTCTACTTGTTTGCTTAGAATATTGCCTAGGCTTTCAATGATCTTGATGACATGCTCGAATGACGGAGATTGACTCGCCGTCTTGAAATATACGGCGTAGTTGATGTAAAGCGTCGAAGCTGCAACCGACAGATTCCTATCAGTGGAGCTCGTGATAGCTGTACCGACTATGTTTTGAATCTTATCAAACTCGTTGACGGCTAGTGTTCGACCTTCAGGTGACTCGAACAGGTTCGCAAATCCTCGAACTGCCATCATCACGAGATTTAGTGTTGGGGGTTGCGTTTCTGTAGCCCCCTGCTCGAACACATCAATGATATTTCCCCCTCGGGGGTGCGAATATGTCGCTGTTTGAGGCGCAACTGCGAGGAGTCGGAGGAGATCTAGACCAGGCAGGCGGTCTTTGTATGGCCATGTTGTACATATTTTCACGGCCAGATCAAGACCTCCTGATATTGATTGCGAGGTCTTCGTTGCACCGTTTGACTCTAGATGTTTACATAGACTTGCCAATTGCGAAAGTTCTGCCGGGTTCAAAGAGACGTCTTTGTGGCCATCTGTAAGGAGTGCTTGGTTGAGCTCCCCAAGCTTCTTCTGAATCGCTGGAATTCGTCCCGTGGTGATGTTCAGATATGCTGTTTGTGGGATTATCTTCGGAGGAGCTGGAGTAGACGCGGCAGCTGATTCTCCACCAGGTCTATATCTGTTGTCACTGCCCCATGGGTCTGGAGCAGAAATCTGTTCCTGTGCCTGGCCGATAGTAGCACCCTTTGTATTCGAAGTGATGAAATCGGCGACTTGGTCTAGATATGATACAGGAAGCTCGTTATGGGCGATAAAACTCGTAGCTGCTTCGTAGGGGTTTTGGGACAGGTTGTATGGTAACTTCAAGGCAGGCTTTCCATCCTCAATGTCAACTTCAAAAACATAATCGTACTCCTTGCCAAGGTACTCGACCTGTTGTCATTAGCATTGAAAGTTCAGATGACAAACAAATCCCTACCTTCTTGCCACTGCTTCCCACCGCATCTACCACTGTCCCTACGTTAATCCATTGCTGTTGACCCGCTGACCACTGATGTGCAGTGACCGCGCCATTCAGCTCGTGAATCATCTGCACCTGCCCATCTTTCGTGCCGGCCTTCTGAGTTAGGAAATCTGGCCCTGGTAGCTTCTCCTTGTTCACTTCTGGTAGTTGCTGCTGGGGTATGGATGACTCCTTGACCGAGTCCTCGAAGAATTTGGTGGTCTCTGCATCTGCCACACGCGCCGGATCTCTCGTAAACACTCGTACGATCCTATCGCTCGCCGCAGTTACAATATCCCCATTCTCTGCGCAAACAGCCACCCCCCAAACGGAGATAGCTGGGTGTGTAATCGTCTGCACACATTCGGTGCCCTTCCAGATGCGCACAGTCCTATCCTCACCCGCACTTAACAGTTCACCAGATGGTGAGCATATTAGGGCGTAGATAAAGCTCTCGTGGCCCGACAGCTGTGCCACTTGTTGGCCTCCTAGAGTCCACAGGCGAATGATGCCTTCATTGTCTGCCGAACCAAAGTCTGCACCTGATGGATGACCCCTCGGTATCTTGCATAAAGCTCGCACGGGGTGTTGTCCCGCTGAAATCGACCGTAATAACTTCCCGCTTGTATTGAAAACGCGGATCTTGGTGTCGGCGCAACCAGTAATGATGGTCTCGGAATCATAAGCCACCACACCCCAGACAGAGCCTTCGTGGCCCCGGAGAACAGCTTGACATTCCCACTTCCCAACCGGCCATATCCTTGCCTCGGCATCCCATCCCCCACTGACGATAAACCTTCCAGCTGGGTCTACACCCAAAGCGCAGATGTTACTGGAATGACCAAGCAGTAGAGCCTCGGCATTATCTGTCGGACCTTTCGATGGCTGCCGCACATCTATGAGGGTATCCTTTCCACCAGATATAATGAGACCTTCGGGGTATTTAGCACTTGGGGGAAGGTATGCGACGCTATTCACAAAGCCCGTGGCGTTGGAGCATATTGAGGCGTCGAAGAGAGGAGGGTTGTCGGAAAGGAGGTTCCATATTCGCACAGTTTGATCTCGTGAGGCTGATATGACGGCTTTGGGGGAGGGGAATATGACTGCTTTGACCTGTTGGGGGGGGTGGGAGGTTAGTATATGCGAAAAGGCGGGGGATGGATGGATTGTTGACTTTGGGAAATGCTTACATCGTCCTCGTGGCCTGCGAGAGAAGCAGAGAGTTTGTATTCTGCCATGATGAATGGATTGTGCTAGAATAAGAGAAAAGAAGGCTTATTATAAGATCCTTTTTTCCTTCTCTTCCTGCACAGATGGTCAGGATGATGTTGTTGTCGTTGAGTGTTCCATGGCTGACTTCCAGCTTCTGCTGCGGGCGTGCAGGTGCAGATGCAGTGCAGACGTAGATACGATAAGAGCCGCACGTGAGTCTTATCTACAAGCGTGAGGCTAAAGTAACGACTATCTCCTGGAACAGACTAGCTTCACTATGAATGTCCCGCATTTCTTGAATTCCTCAGGATCCTCTCTCTCCCCTTTCATCGCAGGCAATACCCTCACGGCTGCTCTAAGTGCAAGTTCTGTTCTGTTCTACTAAAGAGACGACGCCATCTGCTGTAACGACTTTACGACCATTGACGAATCTTTTTGGCTCTTGCTACTTAGTACTCGAATCGACTTGGACTCGACTCTCTCATCACAACCACAATACAAGGCATCACAGTACATTGCAATAAACGAACACTTCAAGACTCCTATTCTCACGATTCTATACCACACCACGTCAAACGACGCGACACTTCTCTGAATAACTACGTACGGCTGCTTCCATACATCGGTCCCTTCCTTCCAAACGCATCCCCACCGCCAGCTACCACCAACAGATATATCTCTGCAACTGCGAATTTCCTTCTCGCTCCCATTGTCACCGCGCACCTAACGAACGTTCCTTGTTCCTTGCTTCCAAGCACGACCCCGACCCCAAAATAAACGAGTTTCACGGGGTCGCAATCATTCTCCAATCTTCCTCTGTAAAGCCAATTATGGCGGGACACGAAATATCCAAACTCTATGTTCCATTGACGTGTCATGGCCATTCACGACCAGTTACCCATCTGAGTTTTTCCGACTGGGCTGATGATGGTGACATCTATTATCTGATCTCTGCTTGCAAAGGTATTTCCCAAATGCCGCGGAAAGGAAAGGACTGGAAGGACAAAGGCTGACGAGCGCGCAGACAACCAACCTATGCTTCGAGATGGCGTTACTGGTGATTGGTATGCCCTGCCCCTCTTTGCTCTTTGCTTTTTGATGCACGGCTCTTTGCTTATTCTCTGTAGGATTGGCACCTTCTTTGGACACAAGGGTGCCATTTACCAAGCACGACTTTCTACAGATGCCAACATTGCTGCAAGCGCCTCTGCCGACTTTACTACGTAGGTCCTAAAACCTTTATTGTAATACTAATGCTAATAGATCTTTAGAAGAGTATGGGACACCCATAGCGGCGAAACTCTTTGCACTCTGCAACATAACCATACTGTCCGAGCTATCGCATTCCCACCTACACATAACACCCTCATTGCAACTGGAGGAATGGAGAAGAAACTTCGCATCTTCGACTTTTCCAGATTCGATCCCAATGCCCCTAATCCCGCGGCGAATGGAACAAATGGCGCCAGTGAGCCAACGATGATGGCAGAGGAAGGATTCGAGATTGGCGCAGGAGTTCATCAGGGTTGTATCAAGGCTATTGTCTGGACTCGGGACCCAAACATCCTCGTTACCGTTGCCGACGACAAGAAAATTCGCTGGTGGGATCTAGGAAATCAAGGCGCTATTTTGCAGGAGAAAGAAGTCCAAGGCGACATCGGGTCTTGCGAGTTTACAACTATGAAGCCGGAGCCGAATGATATTGGCAATGGTTTCCCAGTTCTTTGCATCGCTGCCGGCAAGTCTGTATACTTTTACGGAGGGGAGAAAGCCACCCAGCTGATCAAGACGGTCAATCTGCCGTATGACGTCGCGAGTGTTGCGCTCCATCCCTGCCAGAGGAAGTTTGTTACCGGTGGGTTGAAGGATACATGGGCCAAGGTGTACAATTTTGACACCGAGGAGGAATTAGGTATGTTATACCTTTCCAGATGACTCTTCGTTGCTAATTTCTCCAGATGTACACAAAGGTCATCACGGTCCTATCTGGAGTGTCGCCTTCTCTCCTGACGGCAAGCTCTACGCCACCGGTAGCGAGGACGGAACCATCAAGATGTGGAAGAATTGCCGTGGCCCATACGGATTGTGGAAAGCAGACCGCGAGTAGATGATACCGAAACCATCAGGGTGATACCTGGAGTTATAGTGTCTCGGACTTCACAAGAAGATCCCTGAAACACAAGTGTAAAATTGGTAGATTTGAGATTCACATCCAAGAACTTAATAGTTTGGTACGGAGTAAATGACAGATTTTCAGTATGGCATAGACGACGTTCACCTGTTGGTAGTGCTTGAAATCTATCCATGCGCGTTCAAGTGAACACATAATGATACACGCTGTGGCAGACTGACACGTTGTCAGCTATATTTATCTCGTGTTGCATTTCGTGGCCGTTCTTGCGAGCGAATTGAAGCCGAGGCGTTATATCTACTTGCTAGATATTTTTACCAAAAAAACTGCCGCCTATCATTATACGCACAAAACCCTGCTAATCTCTGTATAAATTATACTTCACGTTTTCTTTCCCCGCTGAACCCAGGTTCGTAGTGATTTTGAAGTGGTTGATTTATCTATCTTTGGTCCGAGGGTAGACGAGGTTCCTCGAACAGTAGCTACTACGCAAGTAGTTCCCCCCATTGTTAGTATTACCATGATTAGTGAAAGGCCTCATTGCCTACGTTCTGAAATGAAGATTCTTCCGTCTTTTTTAGCCTCACCTGATAAATAATCATTGTTTTGAGTTCTTGCGCGCCTGGGTTTATAAGATGCCTCTGACCATTCACCCCTTTCAGGGTATATAGAAGAGCCGTGATAAGCTATGAAGGACAATAACAGCTAAAAAAGTTCTGATTCCCTTTTTTAAAACATCTAAATATGAGTGATACTTCAGAATAAACCTGAAATGTTAGAACTCCAAGCAGCAAACTTATTCTCTGTAAAGGGGATGTATTTCTTGATCACAGGCGCTGGCTCAGGCAAATCCCTCCTTCACTTTCACAAACACTAGCTAATGTCTTCAGGCATCGTGAAATGATAGCGCATGCCCTCGACGTCAATGGAGCCGCCAAAGTCTTTATCCTCGGCCGACGCGAAGCATCTCTCCAGAGAGTCGCGGCAGCAGCCGTAGGTTCCTCCCACCTCTCGAACCACCCCCAACAGATACAGAAAAACGGTTCCCTAATCCCCATCGTCTACGATGTGACGCGAAAAGACTTTCTTGCCGCCGCAGCAGCCACCATCTCTCCCCAAGCCCCGTACCTCAACGCCGTGATTGCCAACTCGGGCACATCTGGACCCATGGACGCATATTCCGGCAACTTCATAGACACACCGTCTCTGTCCGACTTACAAAAACATCTCTGGACCATCACGCAAGAATACGTTAACGCTACTTTTGGCCTCAACATCGCCGGTTCATATTTCAAATTCCTAGCATTACTCCCGCTCCTAGAAAAAGGAAACACACATCCCCAGAGCGTGAGCGCTGCGGGCTATGTGCCCAGTCAGTTCATCAACACGGGCAGCATCGCTGGTTTCAGTCGCGCAAATATGGTCGGCTATCCGTACGGAGTTTCCAAAGCAGCCCTCATGCATCTGACCAAGACCCTGGTGACTGAGTTTGCGCCATATGGAATCCGAGCCAATACCATTGTGCCCGGATTCTTTGTCAATGAGGCTACGGAAGGTATGACGGGCGGCGCACCGGTGGAGGTTCCGGGGAATATGCCTAAGGAGGTACCTCCTAGTTTGAGGGCTGGCAATAAGGAGGTGAGTGCGATGTTGTCAAGTCGAAGGCTGTACGGTTCTCACTGTTGCAGGATATGGCTGGTGCTATTTTGTACCTGACGAGCAGAGCGGGGGGCTTTACTAATGGGAGTGTGCATCTGGCTGATGGTGGGGGATTTGAGCATTAGACCGGGTACTTATTGATGATAATAAAGGCTGATGGGTTGGGGTAGAGTCAAAAGATTTAGGAAGGGTGGCTGGCTGGTTACTGTTAGGAGCACTAGTAATTGTCCTGCTTATATGTCTGATTTATCGAAGTATTAGAGTCATGTGTATGTGGGTGGGACTAGAGTAATTCTATTAAGAGAAGAGATTCCGTTGTTTCTACTTCTCCTAAAAGTTGGAAATATCTCTTCAAATGACTTACCGGTAGGCATAGGTACTGACATCTCCTTGGCACGTGACGGATCATCAGGTGCTCTCTTCCCCAGCGGGGTTCATATGTATGCTAGTTTCATTTTTAACTACTCTTCTTTCTTTATTTCCGTACATATACTAAGGAATAAGACAATAGTAATACCGTGTTAATAATTACTCATATGTTTACAAGTGATCCTGGAACATCAAGTGGAAGTGTTCGCTAAAGGCTTGTACGTAAACGTAATGTACTATCAAGATAACTAACTGACTTACCTACCTTAGGCTCTCTTTTCGTACGGTCATTTGTACTATTAATACAGAGTTCCCATTCTGTGCATACATGAGACTCTACGGGCATCCAGACGTATGTTAGATTCGTACTATCAGTTGGTACCCAATGCCCCCACGATCGCATCGACGCTCAACGAAGGTATGCACTCGTTGCAGACAGCGTAAGACGAAAGTACGTACCGATGCAGGCCACTCCTATTTCCACTCATGCCTATGCTGATATAAAATACATAGTGCGACTTCAAATTCCCCGCATGTACAACTTGTAAAACAGCAAACGCAACCTGTCTAGGCTTTGACCCCGCGACAAGAAAATCAGTGCCACGAAGGTACCCCCTCAATTTTGCTGCCTGTGACACTTTATGATATAGAATGGAGGATAACAAGCCCCCCCATAGTTTAGTCACGTCTCTTGAGGCTCGTGTGGCCGAACTTGAGGCCCAAGTGCTTCGTTTTCGAGGAGCTCCTCAAAATGTCCCTCATTCCATGGCTTCCAAGATTGCACAGGCCACTATCTCGTTCGATCTACCTAAGCCTGGCTCATTTCTGCATTCTAAGGTCTCTTCGGCACTTTTCTTCCGCCCTTCTTGCCCGCCGCTGGCTGTCGTTCGGGAACGAGGAAGGGAAGGACTCAAGTCGCCTGTCAATGAGCATCTCCCTGATCAGCGCAAAAGACCCTATTCGGGCAATCTGATCAATTTGAAAAGCGTGCCTCACTCGGCCATCACACGCATGATAAGCAACTACGCTAGTACTCACCTGCCTCAATACCCCTGCATTACGGAGTCGATGTTGGAAGATATCGTTCGACGCACCCAAGATGAAGAACTTGGAGACACTAATTCAATCCTGATCTATGGCATCCCAGCCCATTCGGGTCTTGGACACTTCGAATACTTTATTCTTTTCATCGCTCTAGCTATTTCGGCCATCACTCTAACATGGAAGGCCGAGGATCAAGCCCGAGATGCGTCCGCGTCCTTTTACGAGTCTGCCTTGAAACATCTCCAGGCCTTGGAAGGTCATAGCGAGATTCAAGCCCTTCAAATTTCATTGCTTCTAGCCCACTACGCGCATATGTGCCCGGAAAGAGTGGATAATTGGACTTGCATCGCGAATGCAGTTCGGATTGTTCTAAGTCTGGGCCTGTACAGGGAATCTCCAGAAGGGCTTGACCCAGAACAAGTCCGGCTGCGATCTGTACTATTTTGGGTCACATATGGAATGGAGAGATCTTTGTGCACAAATCTTCGACTACCCTTGTCATTTCCAGAAGAGCTTGTCACCAACAAGGTACGTGGTCACGCTCTGCTCCGATTTTATCTCTCACAGTAATGGTATCAACTCTCTTCAAACGAACAGCCGTTCTCCCAATTTCCTGCTGGCGACGTTGCGAAAAACTCTTCTGCTCATCACATCTACCTGTATCGAGGTTTAGAAACAGAGGTACATAGGGTCCTTCATCTCGAAGAGGATATTCAAAGGTTTGGCAGCGCATCAGTAGCAGACTGGATCATTGACATTACGGGCCGGTTAGTGTCCTGGTACCAAGAAGCTCAAGCCTATACGGAGTATAACATGCTTGAGTTCAAACATGTGCAATTTTATCACCTTAGAGCACGGATTCATCGACCAACTCCACGTTTGCGGATGAGGGATTTTGAGGATCGACGCATCGTGTTGGAATCATGTATGGAATTGATCGAAGACTATCTCGGCCAGGACCGCCGACGAAGACTTTTCTACCCCTGGCATGGTGTCCATATCCTGTTCGAGACTGCCGTCATTGCGCTGGAGGCAAGCTGGTCATCTCGTGCCTACCAGCCCTCAAGGGACCTAGCTGTGCAACTGCTCGAGACCTCCATCCCACAGTGCCTTCAGCTGCTTACCAGAATTGGACAGCGTTGGAATGAAGCTACCTTGTGTTCCCAGAGTTTAACTCCACTGCTTCAAAAAGTCTCGTCTGCTTTCACAGCAGTAACAGCAGAAAGTCTTTCAATTTACGACGACACTTCGATTACGGAAGAGATTCACGGTCTACTCTTCTCTGAGACGTCTCTGACTTGGGATCATGCCCCACAAACTAATTATGACTATGGTTTCGAGAACGATTTGTTTTTTGATAACGCATCTGGTGATGATACGGTGCTCCTTCAGTGGGCTGCTGAGTGGGAGATTGTGCCGGCTGAGCTAAATCCTTTGACGAACAAGACGTCCGTATTGTGATGAAGCTCGCTAGCTTCATATTTATGATCACAATACAGAGGCTTATCTTATGTCAGGAACTCTCTGACGCGAAACCACAATCACAAATTATGAATTCCGGCTCCATTCGTTAGGGTTTGCAATCTATTTACGACGTGATAAGAGGAGCTGGCATTGGAAGACGCAATGATAGAGGTATTATAACGCAACTCTTGTATTGAAGTATAACTAAAAAGCTAAAAAGCAGAAAATATCGAAGGCATAACAAGGCAGCGAAATGACTACAAAGGTCTATCATATTTCAGTGGTTCCCTGGGTAGCCTACCGGATGTACCATGGTCCGAGATGCAAGTCTCATTTCATCGCCACAATCCATTTACATCACGTACACGAAACGCGGCTGCTGTTTGTCTGTGAGATCGAAGAATTCCTCATTCACCATAGGACCATTATCATCACCACTCCCCTCAAGATTCTTCTGCTTGCGCCGATTCAACCAGGTAGCATAAAAGAAATAGAGACCGGGAGCGAGAGCGGCGATAGAAAACATGATAATCATGGTCTTGAACCCCGTACCGTATTTTGGTGCCTCACTGGCGCGGAAGAACTGGGGACCGATGATGAAGGCTGTAGAATATCCGACAAAGAGAAGGGCTGTAGATACGGATCTTTTGGTCTGGCCAGCGATGTTGGTGGTGGTGAGAGCGAACATCATAGGCAGCGAAGCGTTGGTGAAGTTTGTGCAGTAGAAGGCTATGAGCCTCCCAGTTCGATTATGAGTGGGGAGCGTGTACACGAGAACGGATCCAATGACCGCAGGGATATTGCAAAGGAACTGCATCAAGCAGCGCGTATTTGGAAAGTAAAGTGCCACGAATCCAGCGGTCACAAGCCCCATGCACTGCGTTACCCCTAGCGGAGTGTTAAGCAGAGAGGTCTCGAAGCTGTTGAAACCAAGTCCTAGAGAAACATGTTAATTCACGCTTCTTCACATCCGCTGAAAGAATATTACCTTTGATGATAAGGCCACCGAAGTTAGCGACCGCCGTGGCGGGGACAACGCATGCGATGCTGTAGAAGAACCCATACCAGACCTTGACATCAGTCAAAGCCTCAACGAGTTGTTCCTTCTTGAAGGTTGTGTTTTCAATACCAGTCCGATTGTCGCGAAGCCTTTCGATCGCAATGGCTCTTTCCCTGTCGTTGAGGAATTTGGCAGTCAATGGACTATCTGGCATGAAAAACCACAATACGAAACCCCACACCAGACCAACAATACCAAATATGATGAAAAACCACCTCCAAACAGCGATCCCAGTGTGGATGTGTCCTATTCCGTACGCAATGAAAGATTGAAGGATGATTGCAAAGCCATTACCACAATACCACGTGGTGATGCGCAGTGGAATTTCATCCTTCTTATACCATGTGCCTGTAATGAGGACATATGCTGGAGACACACCGGCCTCAGCTAAGCCCAAGAAGAAACGCACTGCCATCATGCCTTTGAAGTCCATAGCCCCAGCAGTACAGAATAAAATGACTCCCCAGATGATCGAAGTGGTTCCTACAAAGCGGCCTAGGGGAAAGTAGTTGAGCAATCGTGCTGCAAAGGGTTGGAAGGCGAGATATCCAAAGTAGAAAATGGATCTTGAGCATTTCAAATTAGTTGAAGGCTGGATATCAGGGTTTGAAAGCACTTACGAGCACCAAGAGTATTCTTGGCCCTTTAGCCCAAGGTTTTCGACCAGATCATAGACAGCCGCCTGAGCCATTACACTTTTGTCCATATACTGAATCGTGTAGGAGATGGTCATCTAACCAAAACGCTTGTAAGTATACAAAATGCAGATATAGATGAGTAACACAGAAAATATCAAAATCATATAGCGGGGAGGATAGGCGTGGCATACAAGTGGCATCAACACCCAATCAATCTTGCGTACAACCGCTTTCTCCTCTTCTCTTGTATAAGTCACAACCTCATACGTCTCAAAGAAGGCTAGAGCCGCATCTCCCTGCCCTTTTATAGCAACCTTGAGATCTGGCGTCGATGCAGCATTCATCTCGGATGAGATACTTCCTTCGCCCATTGTAAATATACTTTCACTATTTAAGAGTGCATAGATGCGCAGATATACAAATGTCGACTCTGAAAAGGGTTGAAAGAGGATTGCAAGATCTAAATCTAGGTGATTTACATAGCTACGTGGGTATCCTTTATAATCTTGGTTCTCTCAAAGGCACATACAAGATCAAGTCGATAAGGATCAAACGCGGATAGATAACCGTAGATTTGCATCTTTGAGAAAACCTCTTGTTAGGACTTACCCGATACAATGGATAATATCGTCGCGTTGCGCCGAACCTGATTATCAGGAGCCCATGTACCCCACAGCCTAATGCGGTATTTCCGTTCTAGGCCCGGACTTTCCCCGTCAAGAATGGAGTATAGATATTCACCTCCCACCTTCTCCATTTCAAACTGCGTTATCAGCGGTGCTTGGGGCTTTGATTACCTACTTTCTTCTGGCTACTATCTCTTGATGCGCGTAGTTACACTATCTTTTATGGAGAAATTCACACCGGACGATAAAAAGCGAGATTGGAACATCAGCTATTCCATTGTTATTCACGTTGCTCGGAGTTAACCATCAAAGGCTCACTCAGTTTCGCTTCTCGTATTTTATTCAATTGTATAACTGGGGTTTGCGCGAATCTATCTAATCAGGTGGCCTGCACCAACTGCGTAGCAAATCAAAAAGCCCCTATTCGTGCAACGTATGAATCAACGGCCATCATGACCCAATACACACTGCACACATCATGGCTATTCGATCCCAAGATTAAGCAAGTCCGCCAAAATATCTCAGTTACCGTTGATTCTGCAACTGGCCTGATTACTCGGGTTTTCGAGCGCGATGACGAGCGACAACCTTTGTCGGAGATCATAAAGGAGGGAGATATCGACTTGCGCGGAAAGTATATATTGCCTGGACTAGTTGATGCACACACCCATGTTTTCCTGCATTCTTACGAGTGGGTCTCTAATTGCTTTATTGACGCTATCTTCGATTCTGATTTAAATTCACAGCGAGAAAGGCGCTCTTCAGCAGAAGAGAGACGAAAGCATGACTGAAAGAACCGTTCGTGGGGTCAATCACTGCCGTACGGCGCTTCTTGCAGGCTATACGACCTACAGGTACCTATTTACAGTACCCCTCCCTTTTATCTGTCCATTCCGACTGATTTCTTTTATTCAGGGACTTGGGTTCAGAAGGTATGCAGGAATGTGATGCCAATTTACGAGATGCTATCGCTCGGGGCTTGACTCCTGGTCCTCGCCTGTTCGTTGCGACAAAGGTGATTTCCAGCACCGGTTCTTACGAGTGTCGCACAGAGAATAGTGGCGGGGGCCACTGCTTACCGGCCGGTGCTGATGCTGTTGATGGTGTGGAGCAGTGTCGTCAGGCAGTTCGACGTCGTGTTGCTGCGGGAGCAGACATTATCAAGTTCTTTGCAGATTATAGGCGCAGAATTATGAGGTCTCCACCCGAGCAACAACACCCTTACATTCCAAGTGTGCTTCATCCTCCCAAAGAACCTAACCCTGATTATATGGTATTTTCTCAAGAGGAGATGAACACTATAGTTTCAGAGGCTGCGATGGCACGCTGTCCAGTGTCTGCGCATTGTTGCACACGTGAAGGAGCGTTGGCAGCAATCGATGCAGGCGTCAATACGCTTGAGCATGCTTATTTCCTCACGGACGAGATGTTGAAGCAAATGGCAGAGAAAGCTATAATACTGGTGCCCACACTCTCGATTGCTGAGAAGCTGCATTCCCACCGCTTCGACGATATTTTGCGTCAAGTCAAACGAGCCCATGAACTCGGGGTTCGAATTGCATGTGGTGGAGATACAGGCACATTTCCCCATGGTGAAAATGTCAGAGAGCTAGAGTTGATGATCAAGGCTGGCATACCTATTGCTGATGTTCTTGAATCATGTACCGTGGGCGGCTGGGAGGCTTGTGGAGCCGATTTATGTGGAAGGCAATTTGGGTGGTTTGCAGAGAATTTGCAAGCAGACATTATTGCTTTGGACAAGGACCCAATGCACAGTCCTGACGCTTTGAGATCAGTGAACTTTGTGATGAAAGATGCCAAGGTCTGGAAAGTGGGTGGAGAGCAATGTGGCATGGTCTAGATTTATGCAAAAATTCGATAGCTTCATCTTTATGCGACTACAATTGCAAAACGATTTGCATTGCCAGCTACTGACCTAAGATATCAAATGACTTATATACGTGCCCCAGACTTAAAGTATGGTTTCACATGTTCAGCGGACACTTGACTTGATTACGGTGAGGTTGGGCTGATGCATAAAAACCAAGGGTACATCCCTAAAATTTGTGTTTTACATTATACTCACGACTCCCGAATATCACTTAATAATAGAGATTCCCTTTGGCACGTATAATTTATGTGATTTTTGTGCAATGCAGTATGCTAAGTCCACCATTGGCACCTGCCACCAAAGCTTTATCGTATAAGAGGCTCTGCCACAACTCCAGGTAGTAAGTCCGTCAATTCATCCTGCGCTTGCTCTAAGCACTGCTCCAGGACCGCCGTATCCCTTGGCGTGAAGTTTACTTTAAACTTGGAGGCGATGGCATTTGATTCGGTTGAATCGCGTTTATAATTGATATAATCTGTGTTTGGAGGCGATAGTTTGTTCTCGGTCATATTGAAGGATATAATCAAGCGGAGAAATAGTGCATAAAGCACCCGATTAGAGAAGTTGACAGCAGTGCACATCCGACCACCAGCCCCAAAGGCGAAGTGATACGGTGGCGGGATACCATGATCTTTCTCTACCCATCGGCCTGGGCGGAATTGGTCAGCATCGGGGCCATATGTATTTTTGTCTAGATTTTAGTCAGTCAACAAGAACATCCCTAATGAGAATATGAAAGAAATTCCTACCCCGATTTATTGCCTGGGTGTTCATGTAAACAAGGACACCCTTTGGGATAGTAGCTCCTTGGTAGACAAATTCTGTATAAGTCTGTCGTGCTGGAAGAAGTTTCAGCGGCGGAAAGAACCTCAATGCTTCTTTCACCAGCCCCATCACATAAGGGCTCTTCTCCTCCGTCAAGCAGAGATTGAAAGCATCTGCGGGCGTATCGTAGACTTTCATGATATCTTCATATGCCTCTTGTTGCATTGGTTGTCCCTGTAACGTCGACAACATACCAATGGTAATGATGGCAGTGGAGTAGATAGTTTCAAATCCACCCGACATGAGCCCACCGAGGATGGTTTTGATGTCCACTTTGGAGGTTAGTGTACTTAAAAGGAGGAAATGTTGAACTGGGGGCACATACGCTCTGTGAGATCATCTTTGCTGCTGTCTACTAACAACATTTCGGCCACGCTCTTTTTAGGCCCAGTGCGCAGATTGAGATTGCCACGAACGTTGTCCAACATTTTCGCCAGCCATTGGTCCCGTCGGCCACGGACCTCTTTGGCTGTTGCTGTCCGCTTATTTTCACCAAGATATCTTAGATGGGGAATGAAATCTTGAGCATTGGAACTCGTTGACCGAAAACTGTAAAGCATGAGGATCGCTGACTTCCAGTACATACATGCTCCGTCTGGGAATCATACCTAGCAATGGTACTACCGTCTTTCAATATCTGTAGAAGCAGGGGGTCTTCAACTGAAGAAAATCGTGTCCCGTAGCAAAACATCATCATGAGATTCAGAGCGAGCCGCTCCTGGTAAATGTGAGGCATAATGTCGGTTCTTCCCTTTTGACTGTCGTAATACAGCGACGAAATTACCGCACAAGTCTCCATGTGCAACACCTTCCGCAGCTTTTGAATTGAGGGTCCGGTTGTAAACGAGCCTACAACACGTCTCTGTTTCTTGGTTCTCTCATCCCAGGGGCTTGTCCCAATTGTCGCGGCTATAACAAACGATTATCAGCTTACATAGGAACAGTGGGATTGCTTTCACACACCTGAAGTAGCTGAAATGACCCCATGGAATGTGTGAAACCATGGTCGATCTAAGGTGGCAGCCTGGTTTTTGACCATCCAGTCACGAGCGGCCTCAAAAGAATTCAACATGATCGCACGTCGTTGTCCCATTCTAAGCTGGAAAACTGGCCATCCATATTTGGATGCCCATGCTTCCGCAGTGGTGGCATGGTCATTCCCCAATTTATAGAGATGGCCTGCGAGAATTTCGCCGCTTGGAATTTCGGGAATCCCATCAATTTTTGGTATGTCAACGTAAAAGAAGCGGAGGTAGACATATACTACCGCCGTAGTTGTCAGGAAAAGGCCGGAGAGAACTAAGACGGTTGAATTTGAAATTAAAAACATGATATCCATGGCGGGTGTGTTGCTTTGATGCAGGTTTTCAAGGAAATACAAATATATGAACGGTATCTCTTGACATGCTGTAGGCTTTTCTAGAAAATTACGTACCCGTCCATAGGTTTTATTTGAAGGAAGTCTGCTAATCTTTAAAGAGCATCCACAATGCCATTTATTCCTCATTGCTATTTTCATCACGCCGGCACGGAAATCGGTTGATAGGGTCATCGGCGTACTGCGCCACTTTTATAGAATTCGTCGCAAAAAAGCGAAAAAGGCCGGCCCATTTGCCTAATCAGCTATGGACCACCGAAAAGAATGACACCAATTACATACTGATAAGCAGCATAGACTTATACATGGTCCAATGCAGACGCTTCAAAGGAGCTTGTCAAGTCACATCTCGGGTCGTCAAGAGCAATATCTATTATGGCGAACAACTTACGCTTGAGCGAACTGTTCGATGTTACAGGGCGCTGGGTAGCGATCACTGGTGCAGGTGAGAATACTCTAAAACCCCATTTTCGCAGATATATTAGAGTTTACTAATACTAGATTTTCAGCTTCCGGAATTGGTCACATGATCGCACGAGGTTGCGCTGTTAATGGAGCAAATACCATCTTGATGGATGTCAACCTTCAGGCTTTATTAAGCGTTCAGTCTGAGCTAGAAAACATCTCGCCTTCCTCAAAAATCATCGTGTTTGTCTGCTGCTGTCAACTCTGAAGATTGATATACTGACATCAACGCTAGCATCCATGGCGACTTATCAAGTGAGGATGGGATCAAGGGAGTTGTAGAGAAAGTAAAGTCGACGCAAAGTTCACTTGATGCTCTTATTCATTGTGCTGCGATTCGGTATATGAATGAAGTCACTTACGTTCCAGGTGATGGCCTGGACAAGCTGGAAGCCGCAACGTTGTCTGCACCATATCAAGGCTGGGAACACACTTTTAGGTTGAACGTTCTCGCGCCATACTTCCTGACCGCTGGATTAATCAAACTTCTCGGAGCAGCAGCCGCAAAGGGCGAGGGAAGGGGTTGTGTGATCTTGTTTAGTAGCCCTGCTAGTGTTCACAACCACCAATTTGTTCCTTGCTATCAGACTTCCAAGGCGGCAGTGGATCATCTTGTCAGGATAATGGCAGCCGAGTTTGCCGATTACTATAGTAAGACCTAGAAGATGTTCTTTCGAGGACTTAAGCTTACCAGTCTGCAGTCCGAGTCAATGCCATGTCCCCTGGCATAGTTCCTTCTGGCATGACACCAAGTGATGGTAAATCGAACCTTAGTCTCGCGGCTAAGACGCCAGCGGGGCGAGCTGGCAACGAAGAAGATATGGTTGGAAGTGCATTGTGGTTGATTAGCAAAGCTGGCGCTTTCATGGATGGGAAAGTCGTCCGAATGGAGGGTGGACGCCTGCTTATTCTAAAAGGTGTCACATCGAATTCGGACTGACATATAGAAGGTAAACCACGACCTTTATTTCATCCTCTGTTCATTATCTGTGCTTAAGTTAAAGATCTATAAACCCGTGATTGAATCGGGTGTTCTTTTCTCTTGTGGTATATAAATGCAACTGACTATAAATAAGCAAGCTATTGTTTTCCATGTCATCTACACTTGGCCACCAAATAAACAGGGATCGATTTACTTGGGACCTTATGTAGACCTTGGGCCGACATCTAAATATCATTAGCATAGATTGACTTGTCGTAGGATTGGTACGGTGGTCATCGGGTGAGTTTTTGCAGAAGCATAAAAACAAGGTAAAAGGAAGAGAAGGCAACTGCCTATTGCTACCAGCCAGCGCCTTGCTAACAACTGCCAATTCTGCTCGCAAAGCGTACTGCATGTCAAGAGCGTTCCAAGCCTTTCGATCTCATTAATAATGAGCAGTATACTTTATTATTTATATAACTTGGAAATTCGCCAGTTCTGCAAATTTTGATGGAGATAGACCTAGTCTCATATTCAGAGGACAGGCTTGAATGAAGTCAATTTATGGATTCAGCAGTAGACCGCGAATTGTATTCAGCAAATGAGAAAATGGAGCCTCTTGAGGCTAATTTATAGGGAAACCACGTAAAATATTACTTGGTACCTCAATTAAAACCGCGGAGTAGACCGGATCACTCCGTCGGTAGACAACAAAACCTCGCGAAAAGCCGTGCTGGTGGTTGAGCCTGTTTTCTTCTAAGAATATTACCAAATGAATTGTTATATGAGGCTCTTTATGCCTAAACATCATCTGCTTATTTCAAGTTTATTGTTTTCAAGACTTCAGAATTCTACATCACGTCTTCTAACAACACTATTATCTCACGTACTTGAAGGCCGAAACTATGGATATTGAAAAGGCTTCCAGCGACATAGCTGCAACTTGGAATGGAGTACCCGAGGTAATTGCTAGCGGTTCACCTTGGGAGGTTGGATTTGCTCACGGAAGCCAAATACCACTTCGAATAGCAGTATGCATTTCAAACTATGAGCGCCTTTTCCTCGAGACTGCCGAAGCCGACTGGGCAGAATCAAAAGCCAGAGCAGCTACATACCTTCCGGCGCTGGAAGAAAACGAGGCTGACCTTGTGGAGGAAATGAGAGGAATTGCTTCTGGTGCTGGACGGGATTTCTTGGATATCCTGGCGCTCAATTTGCGGAGTGAGATAGCCTTGACGAACTATTCAGATGGTTGTACATCGATCGTCACACGGAATGCCGCTCGAGGAGAAGTGTATTTAGCACAGAACTGGGACTGGGTAGCCGAAGCAGGCTCATCAACCGCCTTTTTTGATATTCAAGGAATTGGCCAGCCACGAATCCGGATGATGGGAGAAGCAGGCATGGTTGGCAAATTTGGATTCAACGATTCAGGTGTTGGCATTTGTATGAACGCAATCCGGTGTGGAACAGTTAACAAGTCTCACCTGCCTGTTCATCTTGCGATGCGACGTGTCCTAGAGTGTAGATCCTTCGATGAAGCTCTGGCTATGTTGACTAGCAAAGGGCTAGCTTCATGTGTCAATCTTGTCATTGCCGATAATCGTGGGAGAATGGCTACAATAGAATGTACACCAAAAGGACTAGCCCCTATTTTTCCAGAGCCAGGAAGCTGGACAACATTCCACACAAATCATCTTTGGTCGCCAGATATACCTGACGGCATTCGGGATCATCCTTCGAAGAATTCTTTCTCCAGGCTAGAACGAATCAAGGTTTTAAGTAAAGACCAAGAAGCGAACATCGAAAAAATTCGACTATGGCTTTCAGACGAAGAAGGAACGCCCGTGTCAATCTGTCGCTCAACGCCAGAGAAGGCTGTCGGAATCGAGAGGATGGCAACCCTGGCAACGGTCATTTTTGATCTACAAAAGTTTAAAGCAGAAGTGTCTTTTGGCAAACCAAGCCTCTCACCTCCTGTGCGTACTTTGTCGATCGAGTAGGGAATATGGTGGAAAGATGAATCATGCGACAATTATGGATAAGTCGTAATTTTCGACCTCAATTCTGCAAAACTTAGATTGATAACAAATTGCGTTTGAATCGAGATATTGGCCATGTTTTATATTATATGAGCTGGTTTGATGTCAAGGAGTTCGATGATAGTCCTCCAGACGTGGAGATAGCGATGTCCGCCTTGCCAGTGTGGCGCAAATATCGATAGAATCTCCGTACACCTGCTTAAGTCTTTGACATGAAACTGTGAAGATGTCCATCGTTTCGAGATGCTTGTAGCAAGTGAGCAACCAGAGATGAGAGCTCTCGAGCTTGCGACGATAGGTGGGATGAAGTCATTTTCCGCGGTGGCCGCTCGATGGACTGCGAAAATCAGGTGAGACGCCGCATGAATTACTTTGCGCCTCAAGCTTCTCATTCCTTTAGTTCCATCCTCATCAGTCTCCTGAAAGCAATAGATGCACTGTTTATGGTTGACGCAGATAGGCAAGAACAAAAGCCAACTTTCCATGACAATCGGATGTTGAGTTTCGAAACTTTCGGCCGAGTCTATCAACGTGGCAACTTCACCTACGAATGGGCAGCTGCTGCTTTCATAGAATTGACCGCTGCCGTACAATTGATCATATGATTGAAGATACAATTGGAACATGCGCTCTTTGTCAGAGTTGGTTTGCAACTTGGGCCCAATCAACATCGTCGGCCGATTGAAAATTGTTTGCAAAACTCTATGAACGGTAAGCCGGGTGGAGCATAACGACACTATTTTAAGCTTACACTTCAATATCCTGCAGTGCTGATATCATTCCGAGTTGGTTGGAATTTGAGTTGCTCTCCTCTGTAGTGCTCCCGTTCTCTATCAAAGTGGCGCTAGTATTTGAGATTGGAAGATTTCGATGCCAGCCTAACTGCAAACATGTCCGGCGGGCAAGGTCGAGTAATTCCCAGGCGTTTCCTCTGCTGGGTTCCGCCAACTCGTAGATTAGAAGCAGCAGTGTCGCTGATAGCGCATCGCCATCTGGTGCAGAGATAATTGGGGTAATCAACTCGTCAGCCCAATCTCGGCAAATCTGGGCCAGTAGCTTCCAGTAAGGACCCTTGTAGCTCTCGCGGGCAGCAGCAATTGCACATGCCATCAGAATGTTGAATTTTTGGATGTCAGGCAGTTTTTTAAACCCCGCCCCATCATGACTCAAGAGTTCTCTCTCTAGAACATCATATTGAGGTCTGATGCAGCTGTCGTAACGACCGAGAAGAAACCGAATTATCTTAGGGGTTAGTAAGGAACGATCTAAGCGGTGTGAGACGTCTAGTATGGAAGGGTCATCATCAGCTGCGTCCGGGACATCAATTATCTTCCCTGGAAGTAAGAGTGCTCCAAAGGTTACTTCTGTGATGCGTGATAGAAATGAAAGGTCTAGATACAAGTTCTGCCACGGACCGCGTACCAAGACATATGAAGAGTGGGATGGTTGAGGATTTGGTGATAATGATAATGATGCTGCGGTCATTGAACTGAGATGTAAGTGATCGCTATTCTACGTCAGCTCGACCGTGGTATTTCAAAAAGCAGGTTATAGATAACTTACTTGGGCAAGCGGTGTGGGTGCAGAGCCAATTCTGAGCTGAGTTCTTGAATCCGATTGTTTAATGACTGAATGTAACTAGATATAAAGTAAGTTCATAGATTGTGATATTCGGCGCAAGGTACAGGCATACCTTCTAGGGATGTCTTTTTGGAGAGCGTCGTCTCGGAATGTGCATTCCAAGTCGCTTTTGGCACAGTTTAAACATGCCGGAAGGAGGGAATCGCACTGCGGTATGGATTAGCTATGCATAATTTTATACAGAGTAATAGAATAAAGCGTAAGTACCTTAATTCTCCGTTGTCGACATCGTGTACATGTTTGCAGCATTATGCGCAGTTGTAGCTCCTGTGGCCAACGAGGTTCTAAGTAGTTGATTTTTAGATGCTGGTAGTTGTTATCACAAGCCACAGTGACATGCTACAGCATCACGGATCGTCACGTGCCTAGACCACGTGCCTCCACCTTTTCGAATCTATATAATCTATGCTATTAAGGCTATTTATATCTTATTTATATAAATAGAATAATCTTTTACTTTTATTTACTTAATATATTTAAATAAGCTAGTTTATAAGCTAATATATAAATTAATAAAATCTTTTATAATAATTAATTTTATATAATTTTATATTATAATAAAAAGAATTAGTTAATATATATTATAAAAGCTTCTACTTTTATATAAGACCTTTTAAT